>NC_143052.1:180881060-181184090 GCF_052426305.1 Pelodiscus sinensis
AAGGAAATGAATAAGGGATGTCTTTCAGTTTTTGAAGATTAACATGGCTACAGTTGTCAGATTAGATTTCATAATATTGTTTTGTTATAAATACTACATGTGTCTAGAACATTTTATAGGCCCAATTATTATTAAAATATTATCTGAAGAAATTAGTAAAGAACGAGGAACACTAACTTGACAGTGCTATAGTAAAGAAATCAGGAGGTTATAGTATATGATAAATAAAATGAGAGCTAATCTATTTTATAAGGGGTGGTACGAGTGTGAGTGTGTGTGTGAGAAAGAGAGATGTATTAAGTGGAATTAATGGGAGTATCAGTGTAAAACAAGTAAGGAAATCGTTTTGCAGCTCTTGACCCTGACTAGGTAGCATTTGGAGTGCAGTGTTTATTTAGAGCAGCAATTTAAAAAGACAAATTAGAGTTCAGTGGAGAGAAACTCAAATGATAGATGTGGTCTTATTTATTAAATCTATGAGGACAGAATAGAGAAAATTGTGCAGATTTAGAAGAGTGAATGGATAATTGTCCACATGTACAAAAGGATATGTTAAACTAGACAAGGACCAATAATGAGCCAGTTTTAGTAACTAACAGAATGAGTAGTAGTAGGATTAAAACGCAGAATGGTGGATTAAATATTGGGTGGTTGCTTAGAAATATACAAGAACAATTTGGAGGTAGAATGAGCTGTGCAAGGGGGATTAATGATCAATTTTACTGGATATTTTCAAAGCTAGACTTGACATCAGTCAATCAGGGAGTCTGGCTAGTGAAGTTGATATCAATCCTGCCATCATCAAAGGTGATGGACCAGATGGCCACTATAGGTGCTTTCTAACCAAATTACTTCAAGGACAGGAGGCACTTGCTTTATGAAAATGATATACTTCTAATCACAACTTGGAAGACCTGAAAATCTGTTAAACAACATGCAAAGCATGTTTTTAAATACAAAAGTTGTTAAAGATTTATTACAGACACTGAGTCCTAGTATGTTGCATATTTTCCATGGTTTGGTAGAGTTTCTTGGGAGCTTGAAAGTATTCCAACATGTCTAATAATGAGTTTTTCCTTATGTTCAATATTTTTAAAGTCTAGCCATTTTTATCTAGCCTAACCTTCTGTTGGGGTCCCAACATTATGGCTACGTCTAGACTGGCATGATTTTCTGCAAATGCTTTTAACGGAAGAGTTTTCCGTTAAAAGCATTTGCGGAAAAGAGCGTCTAGATTGGCACGGATGCTTTTCCACAAAAGCACTTTTTGCGGAAAAGCGTCCGTGCCAATCTAGACGTGCTTTTGCGCAAAAAAGCCCTGATCGCCATTTTCACGATCGGGGCTTTTTTGCACAAACCAAATCTGAGCTGTCTACACTGGCCCTTTTGCGCAAAAGCTTTGCACAAAAGGACTTTTGCCCAAACCGGAGCAGCATAGTATTTCTGCAAGAAGCACTGATTTCAGACAGTAGGAAGTCAGCGTCCTTGCGGAAATTCAAGCGGCCAGTGTAGACAGCTGGCAAGTTTAGACACAGCCCATGAGTATAGTACAGCTTTGGTACAAAATTCAAGAGAGCATACCTGCAGTTTTGAGTATTTTGTATGCACTACAATAAACAACTGTTTAAAAATGGCTTAGTGATTTATAAAAAAGAAAAAAAGTCTGATATCTTGAATGCTAAAGTCTTATTTAAACTTTATTTTTTGTTGGTGTTGTGCTTTAAGACTCAGATTTGTTCCTGGGGCTAGTGCAGGGGCCAAGTGCACTTTCCTCTCTTCAAAGAGTGTTGGGGCCCAGCAGGGTTTCTGGAACAGGCGACAACAGCTTGGAGGGCTGTTCTAACTCTCATCCCTGTAGCAGGAGTCCCTATGACACAAAGCATTCTAACCAGTCCTGTGCTGACAATGAGAAATGTTCTCTCTGCCTGTTGACATGCCCCAGACTCTGCCTTGTGCTTTGGGGTGGCAGGAATGAAGTAGACTGCATAGAATTGACTCTGCAGCTCCCCCAAAGGAGCAGCTGCCCCTTTGTACCTCACAAGGGGCCTTGTGGCTCTTTTACACTTACTATTTCAGGGTAAAGGTGATGAAAAACACCAGTCAATTTCACCTAAAAATCCGTTGATTATTTGTGTCTTGAGTCACTGAGTGAGTCCTGTGTCCATTGAAAGTGAAAACAGTTACCCAGGAAACACACGGCCTTTACAGCAGCTTGCCACATGTAGTGTTCAAGGCAAGCGATCTTCAGAATGTTTAGTTTTCAACAATCTTTTAGTTAACCTGTTTCACTTCATAACAGGGTTATTGTTCAATACACTTCTAGAGTGAGCATACAAGTTGCTGCAATGTGCTCTGAAGATCTAGGAAAGCCACCTATCTCCAGGCATACTGTTAGGCTTACTGGCACGGAGAGAGTTTATTCTGTCAAGTAAACCAGAATGTTCATGTTATTGAGTCTCATAAGATATTAGTTTACATTTTGCTTAAAAAAATTATACACTAAATTCAAAATGACATTGTTTCAAGGGAAAGCCTGTTCTTGTCAACGTATTAAATGCTGTGTCATCACGATACAGTATTATGGAAATTAATATACAATAGCTCTCTAGATGTCTGAAACAACAATGGAAATGAATTGCTCTAGGTTCTGTTTCTGTGCAATAGCCTTTTTTCAATTTTGCAAGCCTGCTAAAGGTTTGTAACCACAGTTGTAGTAGAGGAGGCGATTTTGAATTGGCATAAACAATGTAAAGTATCTCTTTTGATTATCTGTTTTGCTGTCGACTTTATCTTGTATATTAATTGCACCCATTAATGTGAATGCCTTATTCTGTGTCTTTCACTTATTGAAGATGAGGTGCTATTTAACAAAAGAAATGCCTACATGTATTACAGTATAATCTAAGTCAATGATATGCAATTTTTTCCTGTTTTGCCCCCTTCTTTTCATTCACAGAATTTGTTGTAACTCCCTTACTTGTGCATTGTGGCAGCTGATGACCAGGGTGTTCATGTTATTTGCACTTCATAACAATTATTTTTAATACTGCTTCTCACTCTCACCTAGCAATACCCACTCTATTTTTGTTCTGCTCCTGCTATTATGCCTGTAGGTCCTGCAGGACCAGTGGGAACTCAGATTATTTACACTCTCTCAGAGAATGTCTCGCATCCCCCCCATGAAGGGTTTGTGCCCTCTTGCACATCACTGATCCAAGTATAAATTTTATGGATTTTGTTTCTAATCCCACTAAAATCAATACAGCATTTTATGGAACTTTAGTGGTTGTGGGATTTGGCTCCTGTGTTTGTCTATTGGCATCAGTTTTTGCCACCATACAGTATGTATCTTATGTTTATATATTTTAGCTTACCTTTAATGCCATTTTTGTTGCAGACTTACAACCTTGGGGGCTAAATATTTCTAGTGGTTTAATAATTTATTAATGTGGTGATTTTTATAGGCTACATCTCAGCACAAATTAGCTGGTCTTTTATAGGGTCTAAGCATATGGATCATTCTGATTTACCATTGCCTGTTGGTTTTCTTGTTTGTTTTGTTTTAACATCATCACAAATTAAAACAAATAAAAATCCTTAATGTTAAGATGTAGTAAAAAGAAATTTCATTAAGAAAAAATACGCTGAATCTATACATTTCTAGAGCAAATATTCTTATTTATTTACTTTTCATTTTTTTTAACCAATGGACTGGCTTTGGTCACCCTAACTAACTGTATTTCCTTGAATGGTCTATGGTGTGGCTTTACTGATACTGCAAATAGTGATTTTTTTTCTCTGTAATTATATGCACATCATTATTTGGCATGTAGCATGAAAAATAATTTTACTTCTAATATTTAAAATGTTCAAAGTTTGTGTTTTTTAATCAATGAAGATTTTCTATATTAATTTATCCATACTCAACGTATGTTTTTCCTTGAACAGCAGTCAGCATTTCTGCTCCTTGAATCCACTAATCTGGATGTATAGGCTTTCCCATCTTTATTTCTGTTGACCTGTACAAGGACCATCACATTAAAGATCTTTTTTCCCCTTCGGGAAATGTGTTATGCATCCACTTAAGTGGTCCTGCTGTTTCTGTTCCCTCATATTTGCCTCATTACAAATCGATCATCTATATAAACTTTGGGGGCAAGAAGAAATTCTTCCTGATGAAAGTGTATATGGCTCATCTTAGTCATTGCTGTTTTGGTCTCCCAACTCTTTCATAATCAAAATCCATACCATATATACTTGGGAACTATCTTTACATGTGCATGTAAAGCTGTCTTGGTGATCCTGTAAGGGTTACTTTGTTGTTCTGAGAAGAATGTAATGTCAAGAAAAGCTATTGGTGGACTTTTGCTTTACTATTTTGAAAAGTGGAACAATCTCCTTAGTGATTGTTATCAACAGCACATTTCCCACCATCCTCTTATTTGTAATGACCATATGTATTCCCTCTTCTAACAACATAGGAAAAATCAACTACTGGAGGTACATCCATTTTACCAGAACCAAAAAGAGAAAGGGATGAAGATTTAATTCCTAAAATATAACATCTTTTTAGTTAGCTCTTTCAGACCGTAACGAGGCGGAGATTCAAGTGTCAAAATACTATCCCTTTGAATTATTGATCAGAGCAAAGCTATGCAAATGTGCACTGTGTGATATGAAAATAACAAAGTGCCCTATCAAATTAGTGGCTTCCACCTACCTATTCAGATGAATGATAGCCTTGATGATCATTGGCGCACTGATGCAACTAAATGGGGGCAATGTATGCCCAGTGAGATGTATTAATTTCACTTCTCTGGAACAAAGAAAAGTAAACATTAGTGATGCAAGTAATGGCAGATAGGCCATTTTTCAATGGGAAATGCAACTGTCTAGGTGCTATGCCCACTGCCTGTTCATCTGACAGTTAAAAACTGTGACCAAAATGATTGCATGCTTCCAGCGTACAGTCAAGGTGCAGAGCATAGCAATATAAACTGGAGAAAGATGAACAGAGTGAAAGGAATTTGGTTCATCTCAGTCTGTCTCTCTGCTCTTTGACTTGCCCAGTCACCTGGCTATAATTGCTAGGGATGAAAATGGTAGGCATGCTCACCCTTTTAACAAAACTAGTAGCTGTTGTGAGTGAGCTGCCTCTGTTCTTGGAAATACATGCAGGAAAATACAGCGAAGCTTCCACCTACTAGAAGAGAATATAAGGTAGCTGCTCTCTCTAAGGCTGTGTCTACACTAGCACCTTTTCCCGGAAATGCTTAAAACGGAACAGTTTTCCGTTATAAGTATTTCCGGAAAAAGAGTGTCTACATTGGCAGGATGCTTTTCCGGAAAAGCCCTTTTTCCAGAAAACTGTCCGTGGCCAATGTAGACACGCTTTTCCGGATGCGTCATTTTCGTGATTGGGGCTTTTTTCCGGAAAAGACTACTGTGCTGTCTACACTGGCCCTTTTCCGGAACAGTTTTCCGGAAAAAGGACTTTTGCCCAAGCGGGAGCAGCATAGTTTTTCCAGAAAAGCAGCTGATTTCTTACAGTAAATCGTCACTGCTTTTCCGGAAATTCAAGGGGCCAGTGTAGACAGCTTGCAGCTTATTCCGGAAAAGCGGCTGCTTAGTTTCACACCCATTCCCCTCCTACTCAATGGAGCAAATTAAGTTGTTTTATTGTTATGGTGGAGAAATCAGTGTATTTTTCAAATTTTCGGTATATGAGTTGAAAAATAGAAAACACAAATATTTTCATTTAAACTATAGACCTTTCTGTGAAACTTTCTACATCGCCATGTCTTTTTTAACATATTTTTTCAATAGATTTATTTCTGTGACCCACATAAGTCCAGTTTTAGGCACTTAAATATATTTCTTGGTATTCCAGGAGGTTTAAGTGTGTATGGAATGGAAGTGGTTGCACTAACTTGTATGGAAGGAAAAACAGTATTTGCTTCTATAGAACAAGACTACTCTGTGATATGGTACTTTAAAGTGCAAGCACTAGAACCTAGTCTTACTCACCTTAATGGAAAAAGACAGGGATCTGGTGGGAGCCCCCAGGTATGGTAAGGTCTGAACAGTAGATTTGCTGGAGGGCCCTGGATGGAAAAATGAGGAGCAGCTGGTGAAAGCCCCTGAGTAATTACAGAATAAACCGCGGGTTACCTGCACTGTATACTTTTATCTACTGAATAGTCAGACATTTAGGGTATGCCTACATTACCCCGCTAGTTCGAACTAGCGGGGTAGTGTAGACATACCCTCAGTAAAGTTCTGGCAGATTAAATCCATATCAAGTGTCTTCTGTCCTCCTTTCAGTATAGCTGGATAATGTCATAGTTTTCAGAACATTCCCCCCCCCTCAGGTGGTGTTAGGAATAAATCAATAGAATTTAATCAAATCACAGCAATCTGGTCTGATAAGTAAGTCTTATGCAAGTAAGTCTGCTTTATCTAAAATGGCTTTTTATTAGATTAAATTACACAAATAAGCAATAGGTTTCGAACATCTCAGGTTTGCTGAGTTGTTCACCCATTGGGGAGAAAGGGTGTCAGGGAGAAAAAAATCTCTCTCAATGGTTTCTGTTCGGGAAACATATTGAGAATCTAAATGAGAAAATCACATTACATGGCATCACATTACATGGCATCGTCTATTCTCTAACCTTTTCTAACTTGTACAAAACATAAAGGTCATAATGACCTCTACTGCATCATCACTTTTCTAACTTTCAATAAACTTGTACTATCAGAATCAGGTGTTTAGATTCAAGGTTTTCCAACCATCGTGGTTTTTAGTTTCAGTTGTTTGCCTGTCCCATTCTTATTAGTAGAAACTGCCAGCTAGGTATGACCATGCTTCTGAAAGCCTGTTTCTGAATTTACCTTTAACTATGTAGTGTTCTATTTCATTATTTCAGGGTGACTGAATGTATTGTTTCAATTAACTTGGTCAAATTCAGGGGTATACACACCTCCTAAATCCAGGGAAACATGGTCCTACAATCTTTTTTAGTCTATAGGGATGATGCTGGCTCTTTCATCTCATGCTTACTCACCAATATCTGTCTTATTACTTATATAATCTAATTTCCTGTGTGAAATGAAAACAAAACAAAACTGTTCACAGTAGACAAAATGATTTCCTTTTTAGATAAGGTAGAGAGATCGGTCTTCTAATCACTTTTTAAAAAACATGTTTATGCAATAATTTTCCATGTTGGCATTAATAGATTGAGCAGCAAATAACATGTGAGGCTACTACTCTGCTTAGTTGCTCTCTACAATAAGATTTATTTTAAAGTGCAAAACTCTGTATTATCTGCAGCAAGTTTCTTATGCAAAATGTACTGAAAAATCAATAGCAGTATTCCTATAGTTTTCAGAGGGCTTTGGGCTGGTTCCAATATCATTAGTATCCAATATTGTTAGGGTTGCTAGGTGTCCTGTTTTGAACCAGATAGTCCAGTATTTGAGCTTTCTGTTCGGGAAACATATTGAGAATCTAAATGAGAAAATATAAATGTCCGGTATTTTCTAAATAAGATGTAATGTAGACTGTGATGTAATGTCAAGTGTGTCCAGGTATTTTTGTTGAAACCATCTGGCAACCCTAAGTATTGTCATTCAGAATCCATTACTAGCACTAAATTGACATTATGAACCAGAATTTCAAAGATGCTAAGTTTTTATGACGTTTACAGTTCCTCTACCAATTCCACCTTGAGTTACTAAAGAAAAGCTGAGAGTCGCTCAATATATTCAAAACAAATTAACTATGTCTTTATATATCCTGTCGTTTGAGAAACTGTGTTGTAACTTGATAACTCAGCCTGGGTAATCAATTTCATATAGAAGCATAAAATAACATCTCCTAGTCTGATTACTTGAGATCTGATATGTAAGAAGCCTATAAAGCAAAACTTCTTTATACTAAATTTCTCACACTCGGTGTTCTGACCATCTTCCTGAAATGAAAAGACATACTCTCTGGAAATTTGCCTTTTTGTGATTCAATCTGCTGAATATTGAACTCATTAAAATATCAGAATACATGTTCAAGTCTTTAAGACCTGACAATTCTTCTCTATCCTCACTAAGGTTTCTTTTTCTGAGACTATCTACATAACTTTAATTTATTTTTTTAAAGACTGATGAGAGAAACCAATAAAAAATGAACCTGAACTCTTTAGAGAAGATGGCATGTTTTCTCACGTGTCTGTCGGCTGGGTATTTTGATTCTACTTTTATTACCATTGGTTATTTTGAGAAACTATAAACACATACTTTTTTTTTATTAGTGATTTAAAACATTGAAAAACTTGATTTAATGCAGATACAGTCTGAGACATCTGGCAGCCAGGCCATGGTCACTGAAATGGTAGAAACTGATTTTTTTAGATTCCCTTTATTGTTTCCCTCAATTAGGTAGTGAACATGCATATGACAGAGGCTGCATCACTTTCTGAGTGTCTGTAACTCTAAAAATATGTTTATTTCCTAAATCCATGTTTTAGTACCTAAAATGGTGGCCCAGTGCTCAGAAATGGAGAGAATGCACAAATCCGCTAGGGCTAAATTGTAACTTTACAGTCTATTCTGAGTAAGGAACAACCTAAAGCTTCACTATCCTAGGTTCATATGAAAGAATGACGTATGACTCAGATTCCTTCCTTGCTGTTCATCTGTTTTGAAATAGGGAATAAGTTACTTCACTTCTTTTCAGGGAGCAACATGCTCCCTACAGGATATTTAATCCCTGAGTGTGAGTGGGAGGAGGGAATACTGAATGTATCCAGGGCTCCTTCCTATTCCCTGCCTTTTTCTAACCCATTCTGCTCATTTATGCTCAGGGAATAGTAGGTATCATAAGAGTAGGCTGTGCTTGCACCCCCACAAGGCCCAGGATGCAAACTGAGCAAGACCAACTATTTCTCCACTATACAGCCAAGTAAAGGGTTCTTTTTTCTCCTTTCCTTTCCCTCCCCATTTCTCTTTTCCTCTGCTATTTATTTGGAACCTGCACCCCTTAAACTCCATTCATCTGAAGAAGTGGGTTGTGGCCATGAAAACTCATGATACCATCTAAATTTTTTGTTAGCCTTTAAGTTGCTGCAGGACTATTTGTTGCCTTTCAAGTAAAGAGTGTGTCTTAACTTTCAAGAAGTCAGCAGGAGTGGCTGGTGGTCAGTCTTTAGTGCCTTTGAAAATGCCCCTCAGGGGACTTTGTGTCTGTGTATTCCAGCCTTTTATGCAAATGCTTCTCTGATGTAGGAATGTAATTTAGAGCTTTCACAGCAGAACTAAGTGGTATCAGTGCCATTGGTGACCCTCAGAATTAAGGAGGTGGTGCCAGCTTCCTAATGCAATGGTCCCTTCAAACAATACTGAGCAAATATTTGATGAAAGAAAGGATAAACAAGGTGATCAGCTGCAGTTATAACTCTTATTTCACACGCCCCTACATATACTAAAAGTAAGCAAGTGGAGTCAATTGATTTGGTGTGGGCAGCATGCTGAAAAGTTGCTTCAGGTCTAAAAAAGTCTTCAGCCCAAGATATGTTCCTCAAAGTGGGGAGACTTCTGGTGCCATATCTTTTTGACAAATTTTGAAATTCCAGTAAAGATTGGATCTCCCCTGGTCCAGCACGCATAGCACCTGAGTAGTCTCGAATGAGATAATTTGCTGGACCAGGGGAGATCCAATCTTTACTGGAATTTCAAAATTTGTCAAAAAGATATGGCACCAGGACTCCTGGTCTCACTGCCAGATCGTGCTGGACCATGGATGTTGACAAACCAAAGAGTCCTGGTTTAGAGAGGTACAACCTATATTTTACTTTTCTTTACAAGGACCATCAGAAAGATTTCAGTGTGAAGGAATGCATACTTTGATATTGCTCTCTGTTTCTTCCTTGTTTTCCTCACCCCCCTCTCCCTTTACTGGTACGCCATGAGGTTTTGACAAAGTAATAGGCAGGATAGTGCTGGTTGACATTAACTGTCAAGACCACATTGCCACTCAGTATTTAAATTCCTGATACACTTCCCTGTAGCTCCAACATGAATGGGAATCATAGAGACAGTATTTCTTTGAAGGTTTCTCCTGAAGATCATGTCTGATGTCACAAGACCTTTTATGTGGGAACAAACTCAACTTTGGTTTTCAGTTTGGAAAATGCACTATATACCAATCTTACCACTGAATCCTGAAGACTTTGTTTTATGGAAAAAATGTAAGTATGGAAAAAAAAATCCTTTCAGAGTTAAACCTTAAAATCAGGATCATTTGGCAAAATAGAAGATGACAAATCCACCTCAAAGATTGTGTGTATTCCTGTATTGGCTTGTGTTTTCCTTAGTATAACTGGAACCAAGGAGTGTGGCATGATAAACAGAACTGTCTTCCTGGCCAAATCAATGAAGCCTAAATATGACTTTGTTTAGCTAAACTGCTTAATCTCAGCTGACAACTCTTGCAGCATTAGCTAGCAAGAGAGGTATTACATGGATGTATGTGCTGCTTCCATTTTCCTAGACTCCCTCATGTTTCAAAACTGGTTTGTTTAAAAAAATGAAATCTGGATAGATGAAAATCTTAAAGGGTCTGAAATGTCTCCTGCCTAGGAAAAAATGCAACTCAGATTGTATCTTCACTTTGGTCTATAAGACATAAATAAGCAAAGTTCTCAAGTGTTTCCCCTCCTCTTCAGAAAATGCCCTCAATAATCTGGTGACTGAAGAGAAGTATTTATATCAGACCTGTCAGTGAAGGGTGGTGGGGGTGAGTAAAGGAAGCAATTACCCTGGGGCCCAGCAAATCAAAAGACCCCAGGCCCTTTAAATTGCTGCTGGATCACTGCACCATGTGCTCCAGGTGGCTCTGAGGACTGGGAAGGGGTGGGTACAGGAGCTGAGGGCTGGCTGTCCCAGCTCCATCCCTTCTGGGGCACAGAGCTGAGACATGTCGGCCCCCTGATCTTTATTTTTTCATTGTGATGGCTGCATGTCTTTGCATAAATCTTCATTTCAACTCCCTAAGGATCTTTTAGAAAGACAATAAAAATAACCCAAGCTCTGAGTCTAAGGCCCAATGAAGATAAGAATCCTTTCTACTTCAGTAATGTCTAACTGGATTCTTCATAATATGGATTGGAATTTTGGGCTATACCTGAATATCATGGTCCGTGTATGGTAGGGAAATATTAATAATAGAAATACAATATTTTTTGCTATTCCTAATGCACATGTGCACATACACACTTTTATCTCTCTGCAATATAACTGAATTTTCTTGCCTACTAGGGAGAATATATATATATTCCTTTACAGGTTTCTAAGTCTAGGTCTTCTATTCAAATGTAATTCTGATTTATGTGACTGCAAAGTAATCCATGTTATATAGGAGAATCGCATATTTGGCATGATGTATTACTTGGCTATCACTTGACATCATTCTAAAGACAGCTCATAAACATATGTCTGCTGAAAGAGATTAAACTGTTGTAAGTTGTATGCAATAGAAGCATTAATACAGTGTAAGTTAAATTGGCAAATACATAGAAGCTACCCACTGGTATACAGTATGCTTTATTTACGTTATGCATAAATTAAATTTAAATGCAGAAGAATTGAACAGACATCTTGAAGTTTCCTTAAAACAGCACCAAAGAAGAGAAAATATTTATAAACATGAACAAATCTAAAAGGAATAGAAATTGTCTTTTAATAATTATGCAGCTATCAAATCCAATTTTCTATAATTATTAGGTAAGCATAAAATGTTGACTTTCTAATTATATGACAATTCTAAAGGAAATTTCCCTTTAGAAATATTTACCATGACAAATTAGTGTACTCAGAATTGAAATGTACTATAGCTACAAATTTAACACTTCTCTGTGTAACCAGCTAAATAAAAACAAGGAATAAACACATTAATGATGTATGTACTTTCCTGGGAAAATGGGGAAGAAGAAATGAAAAGCCAGGTATAACTTCCTAAAATTGAGATTTGAATATATTACAAAAGAAACAAATTAATTCCAAAATGTAAGTTTTGAAGACATTTATTTGGAATTCTTTCTTAAGAGCATTTTCCAGTCACAACTGGACTGATTTTATTTTAGAAAGTGAGATACCAACACTCAGAACAGTGAATTAAGGAAAAAAGAAGGGCAAACAGTCAAACTGTAATGTAGGGAGTGGTTGAAGGGTAGATAATTTGGAGTAAGATGAGCTAAATACAGTGGACTTCAAAGGGAAAAAAATGAGGCGCTGGAAAGAGATTGCAAATCAATGGCGGGAGAAGGAGTCCAGTTGCACTTCAGTAGCTGTGGATTTGTGAGAAGAGAGACCACTGAAAGCAAGGACAGCAGCAGAATCTATGTTGCTGAGCATCTGACAGATCTAGGTGAATTCAAGGAGATGGAATGTATAAGATAAGGAGACAGATGAATGGATCCTGAACTGGGAAGGGTTTCCTATAGATGGAACAGAAGAAGGGAATATGGGGCCTAACAGGAGTGGAGGTTGACAGGCGGGTGTGGGAAAGAGGGTAGTAAAGCAGGTGAGATCTGTTAAAAAGAGGACTCATTTCTCGGTAGAATCCATGAAAAACCATCTTGTGGATCATTTGAAAATTGTCTGGAAAGAGTACAGACAAATACAGTACATGAAACAATTCTGCAACAGCAGGAAAGGTGATGAAGCTACAGAATTTTTCCATATGTGCTTCCTATGTTAAACTTTCCTTTCTGTGTGAACTTAATAAGATGTAGGGAATAAAAAGGGAGGACAGCACCTCTCCCCACTTTTTGTAGATTTTCACTGCTAGACTGAAAAATGAATATATCTGTTGTCATTAAGTCCTGTTTGCTAAAACATATTTTTAATAATGGGAAAAAATCTTTTAATGACTGTCTCAGTATATTGTCCATGTATAAAAAAGAAACCAAGCTGAGATTGTATATATTAAGAAGGCCAGTAGGTTAATATCTTTATGCGGTGATGAAGAAAAAATGTCTAATCTCAATTTTTGTATTGCATTTGATTAATGTTGGTGATTATATGGATAGATAATATCATGTTAATTAGTGAGCGCTAATAATGATGCTTTCCACGTGTCAGTGAACTGCTACACAGAAATTTTCCTGGAGAACATTGTTTTGAGATACAGGAACATCTGGGGGCAGGGTGATGAGTGAATTGTGGGGATGAGCGAGAGTTGCAGGTTGTCAGAGTAGTCCTTGTAATGACAGAGTTGCATCAGGAATAGACCCTTGTAAGATTCCTTGTCCTCACATTGGGCTCATCTACATTGGCCCCTTTTCCGGAAGGGGCATGTTAATTTCAGAGATCGTAGTAGGGAAATCCACGGGGATTAGGAATAAGTAGGAATAAGATCCTCCGGAAAAGGCCTTTTTTTCCCGGAGGATCGGGGCCAGTGTAGACACTCTGATGATCACTAATATCTAAAGCAGAGAAGACTGTCAATGCAGTGCCACAGCTGCTCTCACTAGAGAAACAATATGATCAAATCCCAGCCACAATCCAGTTACCACTTCATGCAGCTATTCTCACCTGCCAAAGTGTGCCCAGCCAACTCAAAGGCTACGTCTACACTGGCCCCTTTTCCGGAAGGGGCATGTTAATTTCAGAGATCGTAGTAGGGAAATCCGCGGGGGATTTAAATATCCCCCGCGGCATTTAAATAAAAATGTCCGCCGCTTTTTTCTGGCTTTTAGAAAAGCCGGAAAAGAGCGTCTACACTGGCCCCGATCCTCCGGAAAAAGCACCCTTTTCCAGAGGATCTTATTCCTACTTTGAAGTTGGATCTTATTCCTACTTTTCCGGAGGATCGGGGCCAGTGTAGACGCTCTTTTCCGGCTTTTCTAAAAGCCGGAAAAAAGCGGCGGACATTTTTATTTAAATGCCGCGGGGGATATTTAAATCCCCTGCGGATTTCCCTAGTACGACCTCTGAAATTAACATGCCCCTTCTGGAAAAGGGGCCAATGTAGACGTAGCCATTGAGTGTAATGATTTTTCCTTGACTGAATAAAAATAGTTACATCATCCTTGTAACTGTTGGTAAATACAGTAGTATGTGTTTTTAAATGCAGCATTAAGATAACATAGAGAAGAAAAGATAAGAATATCTAGACAATATATATATCACAACTGTGTTTGATGTCACTCCCTTTGAAATTAGGGCAGAGAATTTGTATCCCAGATTAGTATCCTTGATTAATAATGATAAATGTACAGGTCTTAAACCAGTTTCTTATTGGCTCCCCTACTGTTACCTAAATGCAGTGGAAACATGGCGATAATTACAAGGAAAATAAGAGAACAGGTATATTACAAGAACGGGTATAATATACTGAGTAAAAAAAATTATATTAATTCTGAAGTAAACTATTCCCTAGTTTACATCATGATCCAAAATACTTCTGTATCAGTCATAAAACACTGTTGGGTTTTTTTCTCCCTTTTTCTGGGCACATGTTGCAAAAACACACGCGCATGGCACAGTTTCATTGCTCTGTTATGATTTTATAGTCTGGACACTGAAATATCTTAAAACATCTGAAGTCCTGTGATATGATTAATGGTATTCTGTGTTTGCTAAATACAGCTGTGTTTGCTAAAAAGAACATAGCAGGTTGGACAGAACAGAGACATGATGCAGGATTTGACTGTGCCCTCAAATCATTATGGGATAAGGAGCTTTAATTATCTGAGACTTTAGCTTTCTTCTTCTTACTACCTGAGTTCCAAACCACCATCCTCTGTAAGCAAGCCCTAGCTATCCTGTTTGACATTTCCTTCTAAAGCGGACAGTGTTTTGACATCCAAAGATATTAGAAGGACGTCCTGCATTTTAAGTATTCCGTTATGACATTAATACTTGAATGGTATACTGCAAAACCATAGAGAAAACTAATTGAAACGCAAGAATGTCTAGGTAGTAGACTGTAACTGGAATTATCATAGAAATAAGATTTAATTAGCTTTTGAAAAATGTTTCTTTTCTGAGAAATACAGTGACAATTTCTGGTTCACTAAATATGTTCCAATATTCATAATTTTCTGACTTCACTAGTAGTACATGTGCCATAACCCATTCAATAAAAGAATTCAACACAGCCTGTCTATCTGTATCTGTAATACATCTTGCTGTATCTCCTTTCAGTTATGGAGAACTTCTTAAACACACGTCAATCCAGCCATTCAGTCTGTGATTGACACAAAGATATATTATGGTAATTAGATTCTTTGTGTTGTACAACAAACAACTTAAATACAGAGAGGCAACTATTACTGTTTCTTCCTTATTTTTAAAAACATGCATCTTCCTGGGGATCATGCCTGTATGATTGTGCTTGTATGATTGTTTGTATTCTGGGTATTTATCATACCTGATATTTGGCTGTATACAGAATTTTTAAAGAAAATAGCAGGAGAGTTTTAATATTTGTCTATTGCAAGATACTGCTGGAGCCTATTGTAATATTGTTTCCTTAACTCTTGAAATTGTCTGAACTGGGATATAGGATGGCTTACACACTATCTTCTACCTTTTAATGACTTAACCAACCAACCAATGAGGTGCTAGTGATTCTTAACAGCCTCTTGTAACTATTTGTACTATCTACTCTATGTCTCTCCTATTCTTCCTCTCCTTTCCTTTTTCCTTCTCCCCCTCCCTCTCTCCTTCCCTTATTTATTCTAGAATCTGGACTTATAATACTTTAGTCATCAAGAAGTGGGTTTTGCCCACAAAAGCTCATGATACCATCTACATATTTTGTTAGTCTTTAAGGTGCTACTAGACTATTTGTTGTTTTTTAAGCAAAATACAGGACTATGTAGCACTTTAAAGACTAACAAGATGGTTTATTAGATGATGAGCTTTCGTGGGCCAGACCCACTTCCTCAGATCAAAAAAAGGGTTTTAATCTGAGGAAGTGGGTCTGGCCCACGAAAGCTCATCATCTAATAAACCATCTTGTTAGTCTTTAAAGTGCTACATAGTCCTGTATTTTGCTTCAGCTACACCAGACTAATACGGCTACATTTCTATCACTGTTGTTTTTTAAGTTTTTCCTGTTCAGACTAACTCGGCTACCCCTCAGAAGCTCTTGAAATTGTGTTAGTCTTTCTCCAGGGATATTTCATTCTATAATAATTCGCAACTGTACATTCTACAATCATTCTCAATAGTATCTTCACAACATACAATGATTCATAATGTTCACTTTTTTTTTTCTTTTCATGTTGACCGTAAGAGGAAAAGGTATCAATCTGTCAAACTTGGAAAAGATTTCTGTGTTGATGTCTTTTTTTTTTAAAAATCACAAAATCTCTTGTGTAGCACAATAGCACCATTTATTTGTCAACCCAAATTGTCTTGGAAATACAGTTCAAACTATAATTTCATTGTAGGGCATGGTATAGCAGAATGGGAGTTGTATGCTCTGAGGGCTTCACAGGTGAGTGGGGATGAGGAGGAATCCACCTCAGCTCACCCAACCAATGGCAATGGGGACAGGCACAGGCTCCTTGCCCTCTGATCAGCCAGGAACTCTGTGTATGTTCAGAAAGCAGCCACGTCTTGCTGCTGTCTTATCTTCCCTACCGTATTGCTGTGAGGGGAAATGTTGGAAGTAGCCTACACCACTGACTGTCAACAAGCACAGGTGGTGTTAGATGTGGCAATATGCAGTTTCTAGAGTTGAGCCCTCTTGCCCCAGTTGACAATGCTTTCTTCCTCCAGCTGACAAAACTTCAATATGGGAACCATAAGTAGGACTGTCTCAGATGATGTCCACTCTCTTGATGGAGCATCAAGAGAAAAACATTCTTAAAGATTGCCAGCAACGAATTACATAGAGTTTTCTGGATCGAAGTCAACATCTTGAAATGAGTTCATATTCACTACAGTCTATATATAGGGCATGTGAGCGAGCTACGGCATTTGTAAATTAGCTGTAATTTCTGAGCAGCTTTTCAGATTTGTCTGAAATAAAAGGCATTTGAGATAATCTGAAAGGCAAGGGCAACCCTTAGGATGACCAAGGAAAGCAGTGAGGGATCAAGACTGATTACAGTTATGGAGGGGATGGTAAGATAAGATTCCCTGCAATGGCATATAATCAATCTGCTCTTCCTAGCAGCAAATATCTCCAACAGCCATTGATGGGAGTGCTCCGAGTTATCACAGAGAATTCTTTCCCAGGTGTCTGGCTAGTAGGTTTTGCCAAAGTGCCCAGAGTCAAAATAATCACCATATTTGGGTCTGGTAGGAATTGACTGAAACCCTGAAGGTATTCACCTTCCTCTGCACCGTGGGGCATGGGTTACTTGCAGGTTTAAACTAGTGTAAATGGTGGATTCTCTGTAACTTGTAGACTTTAAACCATCATTTGAGGATATCAGTAACTTGGTCAGAGGCTAGGGGGTCTATTACAAGAATGGAAGGATGAGCTTGTAATGGTGCATGATGGTCCCTGAAAGTGTGAGTCTGTGAAAAGCAAGAGCAGATGCAGAAAAGGGAAATAACCACTCCTGGCTAAGGTGGCTGCCTCACTATCCAATTGTAGCAGTGGGATCCCAAAGGAAGCTCAGATTGTGAACTTTATTAACATTTTTCAGACATACTTTTGTCTTGATTTCATGATGGTCACACCAGGTCAGCAATTTGACTTGTGACTCACATCAGTTGAATTAGCCATCTCACCTTCACCCAGTTTGTGGAAATCACATACAAGGGTTGTAAAAATATTAAAAACTTGTTATTGTTAAATGGCCTGAGGAAAGGGAAGCAGGGTATACTAGAAAGAAGATGGAACAGTATCTTTTAACACAATGAAAGCCTGTTTTTTAGATATGCTGAACACCCACAATTATAGGGAAATGTTGTTTATAGTCTCTTATGAAAGCCCGTGTCACACTGATTTCCATGACAATCATGAGACACGTGTAAGAAAAATGTGAGGAGTTACGTATGTGCAATTATAATAATTATGTTGTTATGAAAAACTATCGACAACAGATATTTATATATTTTTCCTGAGTTCAAAGCCTGCTGGTAATGCTACTTTCCTGGATAAGTTTGTGGGAAAGTGGCACTTTAAAGTTAAGAGTGTCCTTACTGTAGGCAGCAAATACTAACAGGCTGTATCTAGACTGGCCAGTTTTTCCAGAAAATCAGCTGCTTCTCCAGAAAAACTGGCCAGCTGTCTACACTGGCCGCTTGAATTTCTGCAAAAGCACTGACTTCCTACTGTAAGAAATCAGTGCTTCTTGTGGAAATACTATTCTGCTCCCGTTCAAGCAAAAGACCATTTTGCGCAAAAGGGCCAGTGTAGACAGCTCAGATTTGTTTTCTGCAAAAAAGCTCCTATTGCAAAAATGGCGATCGGGGCTTTTTTGTGGAAAAGCGCGTCTAGATTGGCACGGACGCTTTTCTGCAAAAAGTGCCAATCTAGACGCTCTGTTCCGAAAATGCTTTTAACGGAAAACTTTTCCATTAAAAGCATTTCCGGAAAATCATGTCAATCTAGACGCAGCCACAATGTTCTGCTACTTGGACATTTCCAGCATGTAATCCTAGTTTTGAGAATTTAAAAGTGTCACCAAAATCCAAAGTGTCAGAATATTTTAAAAACAGAAGCTATCACAGCTGTGTACGCTTAAGATGATAAACACAACTTTGTTGCACAAAGCTATAGTTAACATGAAAAATAAAGGTTTTAACAACTATTTATCTAAAAGAAAAAAAGCCATATTTCATTTGTGTGGCTTTTTTTAAGCTTGATATTGCGACCATCTTTCTTCAATAGCTACCTTTTTATTGTTATGTTTGTGTTGGTAAAGTTAAAAAAGTAGCTTTTTATGTGGGCATCAATCAAAGACCCCCAAAATTCAAGAGTTTCATGTACCAATATTGATCTTATTTAAGGACACTGATATTTAATACCTGCATATATTGGGCTCTCAAAATTTACACTGACGTGAATGGAATTTCTGGTTGCATAAGAAATGGAATATCTAGCACTAAATTATGTTACATAAGACTGTTCTGTGTAGTGTATTTGTAGTATTGCATATTAGATGGTGGCTTTACATAATGTTTTCAAAAGTTTATCTCATACCCACATAAAGAGACATATTTTGTTCTTCAGTATACTGATGTAAGTTCTATCTAACTCCATTTACTTCAACTAATTTTATTTCAGATTTACTCTAGTGCACTGTCTTAATTTTTCAGAGACAAAAATATTTAGTTTACTACAAGATGCATTTAATTTGAAGTATATTAAAGCTGTTTCTTCTTTACAACCAGATTTAAGGTACAATTTCTGATTCTGCACAACTTTTAAATAGACTCTGACATCTTAAATTAGAATACTAAATTGAATGGCATAACTGTGCTGTACTAATTTTGCTTGCATTTGCTCTGGAAAAAGGTAACTGGGAATCATGCAGCTCAGAGGCTAATGGACATGAAAGATGTTTCAGTTGGACTGAACTTTCTACATTTTAGAGTTGATTTGTGTAGTTATCACTCAGAGCAAGCCCTCCCCTTCCCTCTTTTAAAGTTTCTCTAGTGATATTTGCTCTTTTGTAGCTATAACAGGCTTTACAGAAAATTTTGAGAGAGAAGTCAAACCTCTTTAAGGGAAGAAGCACTGACTAATGAATAGAGGATTAAACAGGGAATCAGGTGACATAGATTGTGTTCCTGACACTGCAACTAACTTGTGCCTGAGTTTCCCAGCTATAAAATGTGGCTGTTAATACTTACCCTTCTTTATTTTTATATCTACTCATGAGAGGCACTATAGAGCTAGAATTAAAGTAAAATTAAGATAATTGTATAAAGAGAAAAATAGACTTTCAGCAGAAAATTTCAATTGTTAATCAACAAATTATCATTACAACATCTTTAAAATGAACTGTCATATTTTTCAGTTTTCTACCACCTTTAATGTTTAATATGTAGTTTAAAAAGCTGTTGTGACTTATAATATCTTTCATTAGAGTACAAGTAGAAGAGCTTATCATAGAAGATGGGAATTAATTGAAAATTATGAGATCATTAAGATAATATAAAACTAGGAATGTTATTTAATGAATGTGCAATAATTAAAATATTTTAGTAAAAAGATGTTTATTGAGGTCCTGTGACATCCTAATTAACTTGAGGGAATTGCAGTACAATCTAAAAAGAGCAACCAGACTGCCCTTTTGCTGACTTATTAATGAAGGAAAATAATAAGAGCTGTATTGAACACTCGTTAGTCAGTGATTCGATAGCTTTGCCTGACTAGGCAGTAAGCATAGCCTGAAGAAAATGGCTCTAAGAAATTAGTGTCATTCAGTTAAAACTGCAGATTTCATTGTCTAAAATCTGAATATAGTGATGGAATTTCGGAATTCAATTTTTAACGAATTACTGAAAACAGGTGGTGCTCTCCAATTAAATTTAAGGTTAACGAAAAGCAGCCAGTAGAACTCAAAGTCAAAAGTTCAGGATATTATGGAAGCAATTGGCCTGTCTGGCTTTAACATTCCAATGTTTAAATAAGTATAAAATAGCATTGCAGTCATATTGATTAGGATAAAATCACTAGCATAGGTAATCCTTATTTTTGAGTGCTTAACTGATTACAGAGCTGTGTTTCCGGCAATGTTTACTAGCAATGCAGTATTCAGCCAGTAGTTAGTTGTCTGTACTGTATGTTGTTCCAAACAGAGTGCTGTTCCAGATAAACAAGGGAGAGAAAGCTGGCATTGAAGCTCTGCGGAAGCCTTTTTGTATCTACAGTTTCGTTGTTTCTTAAATGTGTCCTGTTTAGGATGGACTGTGAGTCTCTGTCTCACATGAGAGTCTGAAAGGAACTTTTCTATGTGCTGTATTGTATGGTAAGTTTGGCACTGGACAGTATATAACTTCCTATGAAACATTCAGTGTTGGTAACTAGTAAAGACACTGAATTTAAGTGAACCATCAATCAGTTCTGCTATTTTAATTACTGTGTGCCTGTCCAAAATGTGACACAAACACCACTCCTTCCATTAACATTGCATCATACAAGCCTTGAAGTTATAAAAACAACAACTAAATATTGTTTTGTTATTTTCACTCCATCTTTCTTGTTTACTATCTTTATTAGTTATCTGATATTAAAACCATTCCTTGCAGGTATACTGAATTCCAAGGACTCTTATGTACTCCAAAGCTACAGAGCATATTGACATTTCAGTCTGACTGCTCTTTTATGTTGACTTCTTTTTTGTTTTAGGTTAGTGTCGCTTTTTTCTTTCTTTGCCTTCTTGCTTTTTTGTCAAGAACTAAAATAAATAACATCATCCCTGCCAGCTGCTGCAGGACAGGCAGACTTGGATTTGTTTAAAGTGCTGTGTCACTGGGCCTCACATTCTGTCAAACTGTATGTAATAGAGAATTTTCCACCTCATCATGTCAATTTCCTGGAGTATCTGTAGCTATAGTGAAGAAGGGTCTAGGACGTGCCAAAATTTTATTATGGAGATTTGGGGCTGGATTCCTCTGTCTGAGCAGCGCTTTTCCCGAGACACGAGCAGAATGGGTAAAAATGACATTAAAACTCCATTTATACTATACTTGTGACTACCAGGCTGCTTCCCAGAGTAAATTGAAACAGCCTGAACGCTAAGTGTGATATTAGCAAGCATGCCCACATTTCTGTAACTGGTTGAGTTTAAATTTAGTTAGTGTAATAAAACTGCCCATGAAAAGGATTGTTACATGACTAAGGCAAGCCTAAATATCTAATGAGAGCCCAAGGGGCATTTCAGAAAAGGCTTATTTTGTAACATATTTTGTATGTACAAGCATATTTTGTAGGTACAGAGTGGACACCCACAATGCTTGGTCTCAATGTGGAAATTTAAATAACAAGAATGCAAGTTTAGCTAACGAATGTTTAATGGAGACTATGAACTGCATAGGCTCATTATAGCAATTATTAAACTGGACTTTCTGAAAATCTGAGGAGAGCCTGACTGGTCTCCAATGAGAATATGAGCCTGTTAAAAACTGGAGAAAACTAGATTTAAGAATGCCTGGAACTTGAGCAAGGCATCTGGACAGCTGAGATAGTGGATGAGTTCACAAATTTGCTTGGATTTCATTATAGCTAATAACCATATAATAGATGCCAGTAAATGTGTTCTGCAAATTCTGTCTGTGAAAATTCCATTAAAGAAGTGAGCCAGGTGAAACAAATGCTTTGTAGGTGACTGTACTGCAGGGAGTAAGTTATCCTAGCCCTGGAGTCTGAAACTGTAATTACCACCAAATTACTGGGTAGCTTTCCAGCAAAGGAAAAAGGAGGAATACATGAACAGCTGCTAAAATGTATATGTATATATAGAACAAAAACAGGCACCTTCTCCCTTTTGAATTCTTCTGACAAAACTGAAAATTGTACAGAAGTTACCTGTCACTTGAGTAAATGTTGGCACAGGGAGAAAGGGGTGAATGTGAGCTCCCAGAATTTCTTTACACTTAAATGAGAAGCAGCAGTGTTTGAAAAGTATTCTGGTACAAAGTTGTTCTCCTAATCCAGTAAAGATACAGATCATACAATAAATTGTAACTCCAAAATCCAAGATTCCCTAGTCAGATAACATCTGTGGTCCTGCTGGAATATGGATGGATGCTCCTGGAGCGGAAAACTCGAGGAACCTAAGGGCAGGAGGGCTAGCTGGGTGGGACATCAGAGTCAGCAGCCTGGCCGGGGGCAGCACAGGACTGGGGCCAGCAAAGGACTGGGGCCAAAGCCCTCCAGCAGCCCCCAGGAGTGCGTTCCTCAGCTGTGCAGGGCCAAAGCTGGGGCTGTGAGGGGCCAGGGTCAGAGCCCCAGCCCCACAGCAGCTCCTGGTTTCACAGGAATAGAGCCCTGCAGCAGGCACCAGAGCCTGTGCTGCCCAGGGATCCAGCAGTAGCTGGGCAAGCAGCCAGATTGCCAGGAGACAGGCTTGAGACCAGTGGCAGGAGACCTCCCCTGATCTGGCAAATTCTCTTATTCGGGACCCATTCGATGATGCCGGACCAGAGATCATACCTATGTGAGCAAAAGAGTGACAATGTGAGCTGTCAACCTATACACATGGAACTAGCGGTCATTTTCAAAGAAAGAAGATATTTTAAATCCTCTAGTGAAATACACATCAGGAAGGCATAAATACCTAGACCATTCCTGACAGATGCATTTTCCCCCCTAACTTGTTCATAAAAATCTCCAAAAGCAGAATTCCACAATTTTCTTTGGTAATCTGTTCCAGGATTTAACAATCCATATAGTTAGTTACCTTCCCCCCCCCCCCCAACCCTAAATCTCACTTGCTGAAGATAAAACCTATTATTTCTCCATTTCCATTGGAGGTAGGATAACAGCTGTTCACTATCTTCTTTGTAACAGCCCTTATCCTGTTTGAAAACCATTACCAAGTCTCCCATCAGTCCTTCTTAGCACTAACCTTGCCCAGGCGGGGCATTTTTTAAAAAATCTTTCTTCATAGGTCATAGTTTCTAAACCTTTAATATTTCCTTTTCTGGAGTGTCCAATTTCTCCAAATTTTCCTCAAGTGTGGTGCCCAGAACTGGACACAATATTTTCATCTGATGCCTCACCAGTGCTGATTAAGTAGAATAGCTACCTCACATGTTACATATATTGCTCCTGCTAATACACTTCAGAGTTATTATAGTAACCTTTTTCTGCAGCTTCATCACATTGTTGGTTCATGTACAATCTGTAATACACTATAATACCCAGCAATACTATTGCCTCACTGGTTATTATCCATTTTGTATTTGTGGCAGTTTGCTGTTGTGCCTTTCATATTGTTTCAAAGAGAAACAGGCCTCTTTCATATACTTCTTTTTGCCTTACATTTTCTTACCTTTAGCGGAAGAAATAATATATAATTAAGAATGAAAAATTGGGGTGTTGAACAAAATGCCTGTATAAAATAAAATAATGGCTAAAAATAGGGAAGTTTAATTTTAGTTGTCATTTAAATTAAATCTAAGGACACAGAAGCTGGAAGTAGGATAAAAATCAATATCAGAACAAATGTGACTACAGCTGAACAGCAAAGGACAAAGAAGCTTGGAACAAGAATAAGATTGATTTATGTACAGATGGGATTTATACTGTAAAGCTAAGGAAATGTAAGACCTTCAAATGGATTTGCATATAGGATTTACATACTATTATGAGCACATTTTAAAGGAACCCATCCTATACTGCTTCCACAAGCAAGAATCTTAATACTCACGTTCCAAATAGCAATAAAACACTATTCCCACTGTAAATGAAAAGTCTGATTAGATGGCATTTTACACCCATTTTGAGCAAGTATAAATGGCTACAAAAGAAGTAAAGCAATGAATTTGACAAAATAAATTAAATCTGGAGTCCCACAATCTACATAATTTAGAATAATGTATTATCCAACATAATAATGCAAGAGTTTCTTCTACATGTAATTTTTGTGTGAGAATAATACTAACTTTGTTTTCTAACTAGCTGGGACAGGAGGATTTAAACCTAAAAATGGTTGCCAAAAACTCTTTAAAAAAAATACTCTGTCAGCTTCATAACTTGTATTCACAGCAGTTGGAGACTGGAGCCCTGAATATTTATTCAAAAATAAATATGTTGATGTAAATAAGAATAACATTTCATTTGTTGAAATGATTAATTTTATATTTATATTTCTCATGTTTTCTCAAAATACAAAGAAACTGAATGTAGTTGGAAAGCTGAATTATCAGAACTTATTTAATCACCTAGCTGTGTAGTTGTTGCAAATAGTCCAGAAGTACATGACACTTACAAATATCCATTAGAGATCTAGGAGCTTATCTCATTAACTTCCATGTTTATATAGCTTCCTCAGTTATTTAGGTGCCTTTGAAAATTGTAGCCCAATAAATGAAAAAAACATATCAACAGTTGAAGCTTATTTTACTGTGCTTTTTGTTTATTTATTTTACTGAAAGTGCAACCGCTTTCTTTATTTTTAATTCTGGATTTTTTTCTCCTTATAAAGGCTTAAAGTTTTAATAAAATACATATAAAATTAGAAATGGTTTATGGTGCCAGAGAGGGAGAGTGCTCTCTAGTGGTTATTCTCTCCATACAGAAAAGCCCTACCACTACTGTCAAGTAATGCAGATTGTCCTTCATTTAAAGTGCAAAATGTTCATAATTTTGAAGCTAAAGGTCCTAAGACTTATTTTTTATGTGACTTGAATGTAGATGTAGTGCCTTCTGTATGCAAAATAGTTACTTATTGGCACAAATTATTTTCCAAATCGCCTCCATAATTAAGGTTAAGTGGCAGTGTGGAGCAATTCTGGCAGTATTTCAAATAGTATTGCAAATTATATATGATTGAAGGATGCTGGCACAATGCATGGTGACATGAAAGTGTCCTCATTATTAACTGTAGCTGACACCAGAGGTCCTAGATTTCAATATATGTTTATTTTGATAGGGTCCTAGTAAAATTTAAAACTGATTGTGTATCCAGGAAGAACAAAACAAATGAAAGAATTCTCTTGTACATAAAAATCCAGAAGGGACCAGAAAATATTAAAAATGTTAGATATGAAGCTTGTGAGCTAGTCATATTTTTTTCCCTTAAGAGATTCACAGATTACAGACTGCTGGTGAGATGTAGAGATGAGAAAGTAGAGGAGCATTGGCTCAGAGACTTAAGCTGGCTTGTACACAAATCTGAGAAGTGGTGAAATAGGTAAAATTGCAGGTGCCAGTGTAAGTAAGGAGGGAAAAAAGTGCACGTGAGCTTATTACAAAGTAGAATATGAAGGATGGATGCAAGAGGTAATCATGATGAAATCAGGAATCACAAGAGAGGATGACAAAACCAACCATCAGCCAGCTAACTGACTACATGGGAGGAATGGATACAAATGTGCATATAGAGTGTCAAAAGTACAGAGTTTACCATTAGTCTATAACCATTTTGCCAGACAAAGCAAGCAATGTACAACTGGATACAAGATGGTATCCAGTGATGTACATGGGTTTCATACAATAACTGTAATAGGCTCCTGTGAATGAGGAGAAGATATAAGCAGAATATAGATGATTGCCCATGCTCCAATGAACAAACTGCCATTGACAATAGAACATAAAAGTGAATATGTGATTTCAGACTGAATACAGTTTGAATATACAGTGGCATGATTCCTGTTCCAAGAAATACACTTTATTGCTCTTTCCCAAGAATATAGATGACAAAATTCTAGATGTTCCTCCATTTGCTGGTCTCTTTCAACCCCTAGAAACAGAGGGACTTAAGATCATCCATGAGATATTTGTGGTGGGGTGGGGAGATTTCAGGTCTTTCAGAACAAGGAGCAATATTAACCATTAAATTTCCAGAGCACAGTTTTCCAGAGATTACTTTATGAAGTATCAACATATTGTATAAGCGTGTGGAAGCTGTCTGGTGCCCCGATCTTCATCTGATTCAGTACTCAGGATGGATGCACAAGGGGGCACATTTAAGCATCAATATGACATTTACTAAATTTTCAACTTTAACATACTATTTGGGGATTTTGTATATCTAGGGATATAAATTATCCATATTAGTTATTGAGCAAGGTATATTTTTGGGAGGTGAGGACTTTTGCCCTATAAAGTTTATGTAGAATAATTTCAAAAGCTACATTACTGAGCTCATGAATAAACCAGTGACCTAGATCATTAGGTTGTAGAATTAGACCTGGTTTACAGAATTCTGAAAAATCATAGTTCTGTTCAGATCCTTAGTTATAAATAGATGAATAATCAGCGAGATTGTAAGGTGGCAGGAATGTGATTCAGAAGCTGTCCGTCATTATTCCCTTCTTGCCTGCTTTTTTTGTGGGTAGACTAAAGACTAAATTTAGTGTTTTTGAAATATTGATAGAATGAGTACTTTCATACCATCATTACCCATTACTTTCATATCATCATATTACTATCATGAAGAAGCACTGATAGAGGAGCTGTGTCTCTCACCTCTGGAGTCTTTTCATGGATATTAAGGTGCTCATGTTGGCTAACAGCCATGGATCCAGCCCTGAAGTAGAAAAATAAAAAATGAAGTAGCCTATAAATGCAACTTTCAGACATGTGCTGAGATGTAATTTAAATTCACAAATAGAAATTTCTGATATGCTAAAACTTTCTTCCTAGTTGACCTTTTATACATGGGCTACGTCTAGACTAGCATGATTTTCCGCAAATGCTTTTAACGGAAAAGTTTTTCCGTTAAAAGCATTTGCGGAAAAGAGCGTCTAGATTGGCACAGACACTTTTCTGAAAAAGCACTTTTTGCGGAAAAGCGTCCGTGCCAATATAGACGCGGTTTTGCACAAGAGAGCCCCAGTCGCCATTTTCACCATCGGGGCTTTTTTGCGCAAAACAGTTTTTAGCTGTCTACACTGGCCCTCTTGCGCAAAAACATTTCCAGAAAAGGGCTTTTGCCCGAATGGGACCTCAAAGCATTTGCACAAGAAGCACTGATTTTAGACAGTAGAACGTCAGTGCTTTTGCACAAAATCAAGCGGCCAGTATAGACAGCTGGCAGGTTTTTGCACAAAAGTGGCCGCTTTTGTGGAAAAACTTGCCAGACTAGACGCAGCCATGGAGTTTCCAAAATGTTGCAATAAATCTTATTTGTAACTTCATTTAATATGCTTCTCAAAAATGTTCTACTGTCACTTAAAACAAAAGTGAAACATGTCGAGCGGAAGCAGTGCCTGTGGGTTATGAAGTAATTCTGCTTAAACCATTTATTAGGCTGTTGTGATTATTAGTTTGCTTTGCCAAATTGATAACAATGCTGCAGTAGTTTATAAGTCCCTTTGAAGTTAATTATACTTAGTTCCTAGGTAGCATTTTCTGAGGTATACTGCAAACACATAAAAGACAAGCCAATTAAGTGAAAGTACATAGTACTGGACAAATAATGTGACCTTGAATCAGTGTAATGATGAGTAAAATGGGGAAAAATAGAAGAACATTTTAATTAGCACTTCAAATAAATTTCATTGACTTCAGACTAATAAAATACAATGCGTTTTAGCACAAGGAGAGTGAGTGTCACCACTCTTGTCTAAGTTCTGAGGTGAAAAAATGGTGAATGGAATAGGTTCCTGGAAACAGTAGCTCTTCTGAAAAGCATTGTTGAGAAAGCCATCTAGATGGCTACAAAATGTAAAATGTTTATAAAAATAGGCAATCGAATATTATTGATCAATTTGATCATATTAATCACTTGACGAAAACAAGCTAATTTTTTGTCCAGGTGAAACAATGCTAAAATAATACTTGATTGTAGATTCCATTTATTGGAAGGAATATGAAAGCTCACAGATGATTTCTCTTGGGGATTTATAACTGCACTTCATCAAATTGCTTAAGGTTCCAGTTTTTTCAACGTGTAGTGGCAGTCAAAAAAAAAAAAAAGGTAACAATGTTAGTACCTGTGAGGAAAGGGAAGGGTATTAAGACAGAAAATATATTCCCTATGTAAATCCATTGTAGGACTGCAGCTTGAATGCTGCCTGCAGTTCTGGTCATTACATCTCAAAAAAGATATAATTAGAATTGTAAAATGTTCAGACAAGGGCATAAAAATGATAAGAGGTGTGGAACTGATTCTGTATTAATAGAGATTAAAACTACTAGGACTGTTTATCTTAGAAAAGAGACAAATAAGGTAAGGGGGGATATGATAGAGGCCTGTAAAATCATAAATGGCATGGAGAAAGTAAGTAAGTGAATGTGTTATTTACCCCTTCAGAACGAACACACACACACACAGAGAGCCATCCAATTAATTTAATATATAGCACGTTAAAAAGGAACTCATTGCCAGGAGAGGTTGTGAAGCACAAATGTAATAACTGGGTTCGAACAAGAATGAGGTAAATTCAAGGAGGACAGTTTAATCAAATGACTATTTTAAACAGACTGATGAGAGATACTACACATGTTCTGGGTGTCCCTAAACCCCTGACTGCCAGAAGATGGGAGTGAATGACAAGAACTGGATCACTTTATACATTACCTGATTCTGTACATGCCCTATGAAGCATCTGACATGAGCCACTGTCAAAAGACAGCATCCTGGGCTTGATGGGCCATTATTCTGACCCACTATGTCCATTCATATGTTCTTATACTCACATCCAGAATAAAAGTCCACTTGACAACCAGCTACCATTAAAAAAAGCATGCCTCTTGCTAGAGTCAGAGGGCAACATGGTAACTCTCAGTTCTGAGTGCCCCAAGAACCATCACACACTACCAGTGTCAGAATATATATTTACTATGTTTTGCTAAGGGTTTTCTCTAGCCAGAAGGAGCTTCCATTGCTATTAGTCAATGTGAACACCTCAAGGCTTCATAACCATATTATGTCTCCTTAATTAGACTTACAAAAGTAACATCTCTGAAAGCTGCAAAACTATTATCGTACATGGATTTTCCCAAATAAATATGTAACTGTGCAAACTGCAAGAAACCTACTACATTACTACCTGTGATGCTCAACCTATAACATTTGGGTTTCAACTTTTTTATATATCTTCTTGCATCAGAAAAAAACTGCAAAAAATGTAACAGGCCAAAACCTGCTTCTGCACATTTGTCTTAGGCTACGTCTACACTGGCCCCTTCTCTGGAAGAGGCATGCTAATTTACAACTTTGGAATAGGGAAATCCGCGGGGGATTTAAATATCCCCACGGGATTTAAATAAACATAGCCGCCGCTTTTTTTCCGGCTTGGGGAAAAGCCGGAAAAGAGCGTCTAGACTGGTGCGAAAGTAGGAATAAGAGATCCTCCGGAAAAGGGCTTTATTCCAGAGGATTGTGCCAGTCTAGACGCTCTTTTCCGGCTTTTCCCCAAGCCGGAAAAAAAGCGACGGCATGTTTATTTAAATCCCGCGGGGGATATTTAAATCCCCCGCGGATTTCCCTATTCCAAAGTTGTAAATTAGCATGCCTCTTCCGGAGAAGGGGCCAGTGTAGACGTAGCCTTATGGTTTTATTGTGGTTTTGAGAAAAGCTAACATTGAAATATTTCCTTTCAGATTGAGACTTAGCATCAATCTGTTTAGAAGGAGAAAGGGTGTTTTTATGTTGTGCAACTTTTTTTTTTTGTTCTGAATTATGTGCCTTTTGTAGGAGAAGGGGATGAGTTTGGGATTTGGCTGGTATACAAGGTAGGACTCATCACTAATAATATAGCCTGACTACCGGGGGGGGGCGGGAGGGGACAGGGGGAAGGGGAAGGTTGTTAGAGGCTGCCTAGAAAAAAATATTTTGGCTGATCCCTAAAGCTTTGTGCTTTAAAAAAACAACTTTATTTGTGTATTTCAGGTGAGAGTGTTTGCATCTGTGTTTGAGGGGAAAAAAGAAACTATCACTCAGTCATTCTCAAAGTGTAGCTCTTGCTAGTAGTCTACAAGACACAAGTATCCTTGTTGCTTTAGCAGCTTTTGTAGGTGTTCAGATTCAGGAGAAGGAGCAGCCTAGCTGTCTCCACTAGGGACTAGTGCTGTACGAGAGGAGTAGAAGAAACCTGCCTGTGATAGAGACCTATGTAATAGAAAAGGTTAAGAAAGAGGACCTGAACAAATGTAAGGAGCATGAAAAGAAACATTTAAAGCAGACAGAGAGGTTAACTTTTGAGGGGGGAAAAGGACAAAATACATATGTGAGAGAGATTAAAATTAATTAAATACTCTCCCAGTATGTTTGTTCTATTATAGGTTATTGCTCAGTTGCCACAGTTTCATGATGATAAGATATCAAAGGACAGTACAAGGGAAGAAAGACCCGTCCACACTTCAGAAAAGGGCAATAAAAATTATTAGGGGTTTGGAATGGGTCCCATATGAAGAGAGATTAAAAAGACTTGGACTTTTTTATTTTAGGAAAGAGAAGACTGCAGGGCTTAACTCGAAATAAGCTACGCAAATTGAGCTTCGTCAATTGTGTATCTTATTTTGAAATAGGGAGCATCTACACAGCACGTATTTTGAAATAGAGCACTCTTCCTCTGACTTCTCTTATTCCTCATACAATGAGGGTTACAGGAGTTGAAGAAGTCCTCCAGCTTGACAGTATTTTGACACTATTTCAAAATAACTGCCTGCTGTGTAGATGCAGACTAAGTTATTTCAGAATAGTACTAGTTATTTCAAAATAGTGTTGCAGTGTACACATACTCTCAAGGGGACTATGATAGAGGTCTATAAAATCATGACTGGTATGGAAAAAGAAAATAAGGAAAAGTGATTTTCTTGTTGCCATATAAGAACTACAGGTCACCAAATGAAATTAATAAGCAGGAGGCTCAAAACAAACACAAGGAAGTTTTTCTTCACTTGCACACAGTCAGCCTGTGGATCTACTTGCCACAGGATGTTGTGAAGGCCAGCACTTCAACAGAGTTCAAAAAGAGCTAGATAAATTCATGAAGGCTAGTTCCATCAATGGCTCTTAGCCAGGATGTGTAGGTATGGTGTTCTTAGCCACTGTTTGTCTGGAAATGGGTGACAAGAGAGGGATCACATGATAATTACTGTTGTGTTCCCTTCCTCTGGGGTATCTGGCTTTGGCCACTGTCAGTAGACAAGATACTAAGATAGATAGACCTTTGGTCTGACCCACTATGGCTGGTCTTATGTTCTAAAGTTCACTGTGAAACAGTTGTAAAATCTTTAAGATAAGTATAATCACAGAAGAGAACATAATTGATTGGTAAGCTCAGACAAGAAGAAATCCCTCCAGCCCGTTCCCACCTTCCCAGCACAGGTATTTAGTAGATATGTTAGAAATATGTTGAACAGCTGAGCACAATTAATTCCTTTTTTATTGGGCTACACTGACAGCAAAGTCATTGATCTTTAAAAAAGCAAAGAACAACAAAAGAACATTTTAAAATGAAACATCCTATAGAGTGTCTAGGCATATTGATGCATCTGTTTCATTTCTCATCATCACAAGCTGCTTCAGTATGGATTTGTGATTTCAAAGGTTCATATATTGCTTGTGTAATCTATAATCAGACGATGAGTCAGCTCAACAATATACTTCCATAAGTTTGTGTTGAAGAATCGCTTGACCACAATATCATCAAATGGAAATTGGGAAATCTGCAATCACAAAAGCTGAGCACAGTACAGCTACTCTAACAAACCTCATTCTTATGGACTTTATATGTCATCACTGAAGCTAAAGTTAGAGAATGTTGCCATCACTTCTACAATGATTGACCTTCTGCCATCAAGATTGAAACCATGGTATCCATCTACATGTAGCCTGAAAGCTATCACAGGCTGTTACATATACATTTGCATATTTTGATAGTGACTAATGGACATCTTTACCCCTAGTGTATATAATAATGTGACCTTTTTGCTGAGTACTGAGGGCATGTCTACAGTAGGAAATGTTTCTGAAATAACTTATTTTGAAATAATAATTCCTGAAATAACTATTTCAAATAGCAAGTCTGCACTACTGGGAAGCCTCAAAATTAGCCCCAAAATTAGTCCCTTTAATGTGGGACACTACCTCAACTTAAAGCTCCAGGAGGCACTGGGTAGTAATTACTTTGAATGACTCTGGGGAATAATTATTTCAAAATAGCAGCACTGGAGTGTCGACACTACCACTTTTTGAAGTAATTATTTCAAATTAAGTGTTATTCCTCATGTAAAGCAAGAGTTATTATTTTGAAATAACCAGGCTTGTGACACTTGACTTTGACATTTTTCAGTACTAACAACTGACCTCAGTGAAGTTGTATATGTTTCTCCAGGTTGTTCTCTAAATTCAGGAAGGTGTCATCACAAGGAGGCTGACTCCTATAGATGATGTAGGTACAGCTCTTCTCTGATAGTTCAAGTCCTCCCAGTTATCTACTTTCAAGTGGGACACATTCCATGGGCTATACAAAATCAGGGAGATCCAGAGTTGAAGAGCCAGCCCTGATGAGTCTTTATTCAGAGCCGGGGTTATCTCCTGCTCAACCAACTGGGCCAAAATACTTCCCTGGGAAAAATTGCTGTATGGGCATGCTCACTAAAGTTTGCTTAACTGTAAGGGCTCAATTCTGATTTCAATCAAGTCAATGGAAAACAAACTCCACTATTTACTTTAATGATACATCAGTACCTAATTTCTCAGCCATGTTCCAACTTTAGCATCATAGTTAATTTGCTTAGTTAAGGGATGTTTTGGGAAATATATATCGTAGAGCCTCACTAATTCACACTAATGAAGACCAAATGTTGAAATTGGCAATGGTAATGAATCATAAAATGTTCTTTTGTTTGTTTGACATGTGTAATGTCATTTAAATGATTATAGTATTTTGAATAATATTAAATATACTGTATTCTATTTTGTAAGTAATACAAGACTATGCTACAACACTTTTTTAAAGCTTTGTTGAGATGTTGAAGGAGACCACGATTGTTTGAGTGCATATGTTAGGATGCACCAGTTACCAATTTTGCAATTAGTGAATCTGTTGACGTTGGTTAAGTAAAATTACCATTTATAAATTCAAGGTGATAGATCATCCATAATGACTACTTCATGTGGTATAACATACAGTCTGGTGTAAATTAAAGAGGATAAAATGCAATTATTTGGCTAATTGCATAGTCGATACAATTTGTATTGACTATCCAGTTAGTTGATAAGTGCCTCTGCAGTGTTAGCTCCAGATGGGCCAACTTGAGCCAGGACTGAGGAGTCCTGGCTCATGCCAGCTCCAGAGTCACCCATGCTGTGGCTCTGCATTTTAAAGTCCAGCAGCCCCTGTTCGCAGTGGACAGCACTGTCTGCCACGAACTGGGGCTAGTCCCAGAGCAGCTCCTGTTTGCAGAGGCCAGGGCTGGCTATGGACAGGGACTGCTGCCTGAGCAGCTCCAGCCCACAGCCAGCCTTGGCCACCACGAACACGGATTGCTTGGCAGCAACAGCCCCTGTCTGAAGGGGGGGCCCATCTCCTTGATGGGACCCATGGGGACAGTGGCTGCTTTGCAGCAGCATCCCCTGTCTCCCCTCTGCTGCTTCTGATAGAAGCAGCATGGGGGGCAGGCGGCACCCTGGAGACTATGCTGGGGGGAACCAGCTTTTAAGCCAGGTACCCCCAGGATTGGCTCCTGTCCCCACCTTGCTGCCTCTGATAGCAGCAGCAAAGGAGCACTCAGACAGCACAGGGCGAATGGGGACTGCTTGAGTTCCGCAGTGCTCTTGTACATTTCAAAAGCAGAAGCTCTTGCAGTAGAGGTAGTCCCCACTTGTACAATCTCTCACTGTGCCTCTGCCTTCCCTGCCCCCCGCAGAGATGGTGCTGGGGGAAACCAGCTCCCCCTTCCTTGCTGCCTCTCTCTGATAGAGGCAGCAAGGGGGAGAGGTGAAAAGCGACTAGTCAAGTTGACTATCTGATAAACATTTGCTTATTGCATAGTCAACTAGTAGACTAGACCCTTACATCCTTAGTGTAAATGCATTTGGAATCAATAAACTTTATTCCATTATCAGTTACATTTAATTAGGGGTTGAGAACAATTCTAAGTAAACTGATATGCACTGGCTGAAATGGAATAAAATTTTGGCCCTTGACAATTGCTGCTGCAAGATTTCTCTGTCACACCTGTACTGCCATTTAGCATTACTGTAAAGTAGTTTATGTACTTTTGCATCCTCAGTTCTCTGAACTCTGAATGGACAGAATTGTTCCTCTCAATTTAACTTGTAGGTAGAAACTATCCATCCAGTCAAAAAACATGTTCACAACTAAGTCTGCATTTCATGTTGTTTGTACTGTATTTGACTTTGGTTTTCTTTTAGACTTCAGAACTGGAAAAGATAAGAAATCAAAGGGGGATTTTTTTTATTGATTTGTTTCCTATATTGACAATTGTGGATTGCTTATGTTAGCAAAACCCTTCAATTAAATTTTGATTCTTTCCTTGCTTTTAAGGGCATGCTAACATTTCAGTAAGAGTGCAGCTCAAGGGAAAGCTGACAAAATGGCTACTAAGAACATTATACATTTACTACCAACCATAGGGAAGATGTATTAGTAAGTAAAATATATCTCTTTAATCATACATGATTTGGTTTAGGAGAAAACTCCTGAAGTCTCATTACTACCTCACATATTTAAAAAAAACCCACTATATTTTGAAATGGAAAAAATAGCATTTCTCAAGATTTACAACAAAATTTAGAAAGAAGATGGAAAATAATAGATTTATATAATTGGCTTTCAAGATTACACTTTTCTTTATTATTCTGAACCATCATTACCATAACACTCACATACTTCAATTAATTTGCATAGAAGTTTAAATCAGATGATCAGCAAGGTGAACTTATACTTTCTTTATTATCTGTTATGCCTAAAAGAAAAACTGCATCATGGATAAAAAATAATCAAAAATATTTTATTTATGAGATTTGGGGTATCCGTTCCACAGTCAAAATTCCTGTCAAAATAATTAAAAACACAGTACAACTAGAACCATAAACTTATATTTATTGATGTATGAAGAACATTTTAAAATTACTTTTTAGCATATGATAACAGGATACCTTGCAGTCAGCACAGAGCAAATTTTGAAAATACATAAAATATTTAAATAAAAGAAACAAAAACCCTCAAAAATTGTTTCTTACTGAAAACATTTTGTTTGAGAAAAATACTTTTCTGATGAGAGAGACCCAGCATCAATTAATTGGTTTAATATCTTGATCTCACTCAGCTCAAAGTGGATAGCAATGATTGTCAGTAGATTTGGGAATGTCATTAATAAACTTTTAATAGAATGCAGTCTCTTAAACTAAAATAAAAATGCCACAGATCAAGAAATTGATCATAAATCAAATTCGAAAGGGTTGTCCTTCTGAGGAAGAAGCTCCCCCCAAATACATTTCCCTTTGGAAAAGTTATTGTTTAAGTTTTTGTTTCATTGTATGATGACCCTAGATGCTAACTATGGGTCAATATACAAAAACTATTTCAACAACATTACTATTAATTTCAGTGGCAGTTTTTCTCAGGTGAGGTCTTCAGTATAGGACTTACATGGAAAATTATATTCCTTCCAATGATTCATGATATACAGTCTGAACCTAGGAAAAATGACCAATAGCCTAGACAAGATGGTGAAAGAATATCTTTTATTGGACCAAACTCTGTTGGTGAATAAGACAAGATTCAAACTTACAGAGAGCTTTTCTTCAGGTCTGGGAAACATACACTGAGTGTCACAGCTAAATACAAGCTGGAACAGATTGATTAGCATAATTAGGTAATACATATTTGATTAGCATAGGTAGGGAATAGATATTTCAAGGGTCTAATCTAGGTGAAGTGACCCCGAGGTATTGTATATAGTTGTCTATAGAGTTCCATTGTAGAAGCTGAAGTTGATGGTAGTATGGAAGTTTTTCAGAAAGTGTTAAATGGAATGGTAGTTTTGAAGTTCTGGTGGAAATCTATGACAGTTTTAGTCTGTCCAAAGGATGAAAATATCATCAATATATGTCAGGTATACCATTGGTTTTGTGGTGCATATGTCCAAAAATTCTTCTTCGAGGTAGCCAATGAACAGCTTGGCATGTTGTGGAGCAATGCTAGTACTCATAGGTGTTCTGTGATTTGGACAAAGTGTTTTTGATGTTGAATGTAAAATTGGTATGCATAAGGATAAAATAGATTACCTATGTAACATTCATGATGGCAAAGATGAAGTCCTGAGGGAGATTGGTAATGTTGCAGAGTTTGTGGAGGAAGTCAGTTGTGTTTTGGAAGAAACTGACCCTTTGAGTGGAGGATGCTTTGAGGATGGTTTCCAGGAATCCTGATATTTATTCATTAAGGGTACGTCTACGCTTGCTCCTCAGTTCAAACTAGGGATGCAAATGTAGGTGACCGAAATTGCTAATGATTTAAATATCCCATGATTCATTAGCATGATCTCGCCGGCACGTTACTCTGCTCAACAGCTGTTTTGAAAGTAAAAGTGCGTGCCTTGATGCATTAGTTTGAACCAAACCCCTTGGTTCGAATTAATGTTACTTCTCAAAAAATGACTTTTAAATGATATTTAAACCCTGCTTCATTAGCAATTTCGGTTGAACTAGGGAGCAAGTGTAGACGTACCCTAAGAGTGCCATAGCTGGATATGATGGGTCTGCTTGTATTCCCATTGATTGTGTGTTTTGGGGAAACCATCATACAGATGGTCCCCAGATTATTTTCTTGGGACCAAGTTTATCTTGGAGTTATTTGGGAAGGATTTGATGGTATTCTTAAATTCCTGGGTAAGTTGTGGCTTGGAGTCCTCTTTGAATTCTTATAATGTGTGGTGTCAGACAGTTGTTGATTGGCTTCATTAATGTAGTCATCATGATTGAGGGCTAGGGTGGTGCTTCCAACTGCTTTATGTTACCAACCTCTCTCTGCTCAATTTTTCTATTTAAAATCCATTTGCAATGGAATAACTCTTACTAAGGTTAGAAATTACATTCAAGCAAATATTAAGGTAATTTGTGCACTTTGGAACTTTCTCCTTTCTGCTGTCTTCATCAGACTTTCATTCTGGAAAACATTGTTTTTGAGCTTTCAACTGAATTTGTTTAAGTAGATTAATATATAAAGATCATTAAACGAGTTACTTGGTAACAATTTCATAATGTGCCTATATAATTATTTAGATTTTTGCATTTAATCTCTAACAAGGAGAATTATGAAAAATTACATATTTCTTTGTATAAATGTTAATAAAATAATCTTATGTTATACAGTCAAATAGTATACAACATAATTTCTTATGATTACACATCAGTGATTATGCATCTGTCTTTGTAATGAGGTAATGAAAATGCCTTTTGCATATTTTGACTACAGCTTATATCACAGTAGTTCATTATTATCACATTATTCTGTATCTATGCCACAAGGCTCTGAAGCTTCATCATGGGACACTGCAGGATCAGAGGTGAGGCGAAGAAAATGTGTCCCTCGTATGACAGTACTGGGACAGCCGCAATGTTCTGTTGGAGAATAGATTCTTGAATGTCATAGTTAATGGATGAAAAGTAACAGAGAAATAGCCGTGTTAGTCTGATGGTGGTAAAATAAAAAAAGCAGTCATGTAACACTTTAAAGACTAACAAGATGGTTTATTAGGTGATGAGCTTTCTTGGGGCAGACCCACTTCTTCAGATCATATTCTGAAAGTGAATTGTAATGACCATTATCTAAAGAAAGGGATACAATGAAGGAGTAAACAAATTATACAGTAACGAATCAGCTACAGAAGGTGGGGGCGAGGGAATGAGGAAGAAATAAGGAAGGAGGAAATTGCTTTTGTTAGTCAATTAAGTTGCTAATCTGGAGTTACTATGAATATCAAGAGGTAGGGAGGCTGTCTTTGTAATGTGTAAGATAATTATCATCTACATTAAGGCTCGTTCCCAGCTTGTTGAATTTTAGTATAAATAAAAGTTCTGAAGTCTCTCTCTGTAATCTGGTGTTAAAGTCTCTGAAGTCAGATGCATGTTTTCAGGTCTTTAAGGGAAAGGCCAGCTTGATTAAAATGTTGGCTAACAGGTTCATCTGTATGGAGATGTCTGATGTCTGATCTGTGAGCATTGATTCGCTGGAGAAGTGACTGACCAGTTTGTCCAATATACATCACAGAGGGACATTGCTGGCACATGATGGCATATATCATGTTGCTGGACATACAGGAATATGAGCCCTTGATGGTATAACTGACATAGTTAGGTCCAGTGATGGTATCTCCAGAGTAAATATGTAGACAAAGCTGGCAACAGGGTTTGTTGCAAGGGAAAGTTCCAGGGTTAATTTTAATGTAGTATGCCCTGTGGTTGTTAGTAAGAAACTTCCTGAGATTAGGTGGTTGTCTATAGGAGAGCATAAGTCTATCATCCAAAGCCTCTTGGAGTGTAGCATCCTGTCCCAGAATAGGTTGTAGGTTATTGATAATACACTGAAAGGGTTTGAGTTGAGGGCTATAGGTAATGACAAGTGGTGTTTTATTGTTGATTTTCTTGGGCCTATCTTGAAGTAGCTGGTTTTTGGGTATTCGTCTGGTCTTTTCAATCTGTTTTTTACAATCTGTTTTTTACTCCCCTCCCAGCCCCCCCCCCCCCCCCCCCCCGCCCGATGGATAATTGAGTTTTACGAATGCTTGGTAGAGGTCTTGAAGTTTTTGGTCTCTGTCAGTGGGATTGGAGCAGATGTATCTAAAGGCTTGACTATAGACAATGGATCGTATGGTGTGTCCTGGATGGAAGCTGGAGGCATGCAAGTAAGTGTAGCAGTCAGTGCGCTTCCTGTACAGAGTGGTATTAATTTTTGCCATCAATGATTTGTACTGTTGTGTCCAGAAAATGGATCTCTCATGTTGAATGGTCTAAGCTGTGACGGATGGTGGGGTGTAGGTTGTTAAAGTCTCTGTGGTATTTGTCCAGTGTTTTCTGGTCATGGGTCCAAATGATAAAGATGTCATTGACGTAGCGTAAGTGAAGGAGGGGTGATAGGAGAGGGGAGTTGAGGAAACGTTGTTCTAAGTCAGTTTTAGTTAACGGATGTAAGTGATAGTAGGCCACAGCTCCTTTAAATTGCATCAGTCTACAGATCAGAAGTACACAAGTGACTCCTTGGTGATCAGCCTCCATTTGTTCCCTGCAGACATTGAACAAAGCATAGAATCTGGCCCAGACCCTTGCCAAGGGATAGTCCGTAGTTTTGTAAAGGGTTGTATCGTTCATTTTCTGATAGATCGGATGCTACATAATCAAGAGACTCCAACCAGAATAACCAGAAAAGATAAAATATGTATATCTTGTATCAGTAGAATGACACTCATTCTGCTAGTCATTCAGCATGAATTGTAGTTGTTGCACAAAAAATATAATGGATCTCTTAAATAATCTACAAAACTCATAATTTATCCATGGAAAACATCATTTCCAGGGAGGAGGAAGCTATTAAAATGAATCGACCATATCCTAAAAGGGATATAGTTGTGAGTTGTTATATCTACTGTTGCCTGAGATAAACTGATGAAATATATTTAACATGTGCATGAGAGATTTAAACACCTGGCTGAAAACAGTAGACTTGAAGGACTATAAACATCACCCCTTTCCATGGAAAAGCCAGTGTGAGGTGATTTTTGGAGAAGACATGGTCTGTGTTGCTGAGACTTGCCTCTTCTATCTGTGGAGAAAAGATCCTTCTTCCTACCTTGAACCTGATAGATACTCCCAGTTGGGGCCTTGTGGGCATTATTTTTTCCATATATATATATATAGGTATGTCTACACTACAGCGTTACACATAAAATGCATTTCGAAATAGCAAAAAGCTATTTTGAAATAGTGCATCTACACTGAGTGGATGCTGAATCCCATTTAAGGCCGGAACCAGGTCCAGCAGGGCATCAGGTCAGGAGTTAGTTTGGCTACTGCCTGAGGCTATCTGAGGCCTGTGCTTAAAGGGACCCACCCACCCCCGCCCCTCCCCAGACAGCCAGTTCTCAGGTTTCCCTGCTTGCTTGCCTACCTCAATGAGGGACAGCAAAACATTTTGTCTCTACGTGCTCTGCTTGCCCTCACTTGGGACACCACAGCACTCTGCAGCATGGAGCCAGAGCTGCCTCTAGGCACGCTGGTGCTCCTCGTGGATGCATTGCTGCGAGCCTGGCTGCACTTTCTGCAGGCTGCCATCCATGAAGGGGCTGTCAGTACCCAGGAGGCCCTGCGTGAGAGCTTCCACCCTTAGGAGCACTAAGAGCCTTCCTGGTCTGCCCCACTGGGGGCTTGTGCCTCATTCTTCCCTCACATCCTTCCACTTACCCATCCCTAACCCCCCTTCCTGATGTCAAATAAAATACACATATTTTCATGAACACAAACTCTCTCTTTATTTAACAAAACTGGGGCGGGAACGAAACTCTGGTGAGATTGGGGAAAGGAGGCATGAGAGGGGAGAAGGAAACCTGGGAGGAAGGAACTGGAAGGGGGAAGCAAGGGGAAGTAGGGGGAGAGGAAGCTCAGAGCTCAGGGTTGAGGGTCTCGCCGGACCAACTTGATTTTCATGCAACCCTGCTCCTGGGTTTGCCTGTTGCCTTTGGTGGCCAGGCAGCAGCTATCCTAACATAGACGGACGTGTTCCTCCGTCTACTGTGGAGATCATGGACGTTGGGGGCATCCCCCCCAAACCTGAATAAGATCCATGATCTTCACCCTGGACCGGGAAGGCACCCACCTTCTCCGGGCCATGTCAGGCTCCTGGGAGCTGGCAAACTGCTCCTTGGGAGCGGTAGAGGGCTGGCTGCCAGGGGCTTGCTGGTTCATGTTTTGGGGCCACTGGGTCAGGGATAGTGACTCCTGGCTTTGGGTTGGCAGGCTTGGAGCTGGCACAGGCACTGTGACCAGAGTCTACCCCTTTAAGGGCTTCAGGGAGGAGGGGAGGGAGAGAATTGTTCTTGGTTGAGGCTGGAGTGGCCACCAGGGCACCCTGGGAAGGCTGGTGGCCCCCTATTTTGAAAAAGTGTCTCCACAGCACTTATTTCAAAATAGCTATTTCAAATTTGGCATTACTTCTTCGTAGAATGAAGTTTACCAAATTCAAAATAAGCATTCTACTATTTTGATTTTATTTTGAAATAGTGGTTTGGCTGTGTAGATGCTAGGAAAGTTATTTTGAAATACCGGCTGTTATTTTGAAATAACTTTGCTGTGTAGACATACCCTAAGAGAGTAAGGAAGATGATGATGTGTATCTCTTGACCTGACTACTATCTTCCTTCTCTTCCCCTTCACACAGTAGGGAACACTCTATAGAGAACATAAGAACACTCTATAGAGAACATACTGGGACAGACCAAATATCCATCTAGCCCAGTGTCTTCATTCAGTGGCCAGTGCCAGGAATGTCAGAGGGAATGAACAGAACAGGGCAAGTATCTAATGATCTTTTCCCTGAAATAACCATCTCCATGGTGTCCAGAAGCTTGTAGGAATGAAGGGGGAAAATGCTATACAGGTGGATTGGCCTTGTTTTCATGTGGAGAGAGGAAATTGGTGAGTGGTTCTACTAGGTACAATATGAATCACATCCGTTTAGCTGCATTGTGTATCTGGAAGGAAGGCATGGCTGTGATCAGTGAAGCTATGCAGAGGTGTAAGAGCAGACAGTCAGAATGCTGCTGCTGTTGGTGAGAGAAATAGATATTGCTCTAATATGAGGTTGCATACACCTTTGACTTAAAAGATTATAAGTAAAAGACCTGACCTGTGTAGCTGTATTTGTCTTATAGACTTTTTTCTCTTGCTTTTTCTGTGTATTTCTGCCAAATAAACCGTGATTTAATTAAACTAGTCAGGAATGGCAGCTCTTGCAGTAAAGGATTATTGTTGCCAGGTATTTTGGAGGTAAAAGGTTTCTCTGTGACCTGAGAGTGCAAAGTCAAAGGAAGTCATTGTCTAAGTACTCATTCTCAGCCATGGGACAGCAAAAATATGTCCAAAAATATACCTTTGTGTGAGCACAGAAGAATTGTAACTGCCAGAAAGAGTGCTAGGTCAGTGCAGGAATTGCCATAATGGATTAGGTCAAGAATCCATCTAGTTCAATATCCTGTCTTAGAGAGTGGCCAAAGTGCTTCAGGGGAAGATTCAACAAACACTGTTGTGTAGGATGTTAGGGAATAATCTGCTTCAAGAGAAAGTTTTCTTTAATCCCTATAGAATTTTGAAATTCCTTTATGCATGAGAGCATATAACCCTTCCAAACCCCTTTTTAATTTGCTGTTATAACTCTGGGCATCTTTGTTATCAATTTAAAATCTACTCCTTTTTATGGGTCCTATTAATGTTTTAACTTCAGTATTATCTTGGGGCAATCAGTTCCACAGACTAATTTTGCATTGTCTGAAAAATGTATCTCTTAGTTTTATTTTTCCACATTCCACTTTTGTAGACTGTTCTCTCTCTAATTACACACAAAGTAATACATAAATATTAATGTTGCAAAGAATAGCATCAAAAAGTTGGGAAATTTGCATTATAATTCATTGTATGTGTTTAAAACAAAGCTTTCATCACAAGTGTTGGTAGTAGGCATGCAGAGCATGCTGCAGCACACCCAGAATTTGTGTCCCATGTCCCAGCCTCTCACATCTGCCTCCCAGGGTCCTGGTTGGCCACAGGTCCAAGGGGCTCCTGGCTGCTATCCCCAGCTCGATGGGACGAGTGAAGAGTGAAGACAAGAGGTAGGAGGGAACAGCTCAGCACCCCCATTCCAAAAACTGCTCCAGCACCTCACTAATTGCTACTCCCAGTGTTCTTGCAAAGCCAGTCCTAGTCTCTGCTCCACCTACTTCTCAGATGATCCCAATATTCTGTATCCACTGCTCCCACTCCTCTTACACTACTCCTGGTCCCAGTCTCCTCTTCCCCATAGCTCCCAATCGCAGTTTCCCTTGTTTCATTAGCCCCTAGTCTGAGTTATTCCTGCTACCAGCAAGCTAAGACGGTCTACACTGTAGGGTTTTTGCATAAGAAGCTTTTTGCAGAAGAGATCATTTGTAAAAACTTCTTGCACAAAAGCGCATCCAGACATCAAAGCACATCGCAAAAGTGATGTGCTTTTGTGCAAGAAAGCATCCGCAATGCGTGGATGCTCTTGCACAAGAATGCTCTGATGGCCATTCTGTGCTTTTTCTGATAGGTTCTTTTTGCACAAGAAAGCCCTGCAGAGCATCCACACGTGCCTTTTTGCACAAGGGCTATAGCGCAAAAATGAGTTATTCCTCGTATACTCTACTGGCAAAAGCCCTCTTTCCTGTTGATTTTCTGGGGGGGGGGAGGGGGAATGGACACTCCACTGGTTTTTGCGTATTTTTGCAAAAACCTTGTAGTTTAGACATAGCCTAAATGTCTACTTTCCCACAGCTTTGGCTTTTGCACTCTTTCTTGGAACCTGGCAGCTTCCTTCCTAGGCTACAGCAGAAGTTTGACTGAAGGTGTGTCACTCTGCAACTTTTCATTTTAACTTGGTGCCTAAACTTGGACATAACCCAGCCTACCCCACAAACGCCAAAGGAAAGATCTGCTCAGCTACTTGAAGTCCTGGGCTCGAATATGATCAATGGCCTCTTCTAGAAATTTATTTCCAAAACTCTAGCAAATCTTTGTGTGTGTGCAAACTGATTCCCTCTTCCAAATTCAGGTGGATTTTCATAGGGTGTGGCAAAGGACACATTCCTGTCAGAAAGGCCAGCCCCAGACAAATGCCAAGCCTCTGCTTCATCACTTATGTATGCTAAAGGCTTTCAAAAATGGTCACAAGAATTTTTTAACATGAACAAAGAAGTGTTTAATTCTTAGAAACAACTCACCATTTTTGGCTGAAATTTAATGAAAAAGTTTAGTGTGATTTAAGCCCAAACATTTAGGCTATATCTATACTCTGCTGTTTTGAGCAAGAAATATGCAAATGAGGTGAAGTGTGGAATATCACTGTCTCATTTGCATAATTAATGAGCGGCTGCTTTTTGTGCAAGAGGCTTTTGCTCAAAAACCTCCTCTTGTGCAAGAGCCATTCTTCCTGAAAAAAATGAGGAAGAACAGCTCTTTCACAAGAGGGTTTTTTTTTGGTGCAAACAGGAGCATAATAGATGTCTCCTTTTTTTGCACAAAAGCTTCTTGCACAAAAACCACCTGAAAACACGGCCTCACTGGATGAAGTATTAGAGGACCTTAACAATAGATGGCGCTATTCACTTCTCCAATAATATTCATACAGTCTCTCTCACAATATTTCTCATAGTCTACCAAATTCTATTATATGGAATGTATGGTTAATATAGAATGCAATATTTCAAGTTTTTGCAGTTAGATTTTTTTTGACACCTGGCACACCCCTGAATTAAGTGTAAAACATTCCATCAAGTGGCTTTTTGGCTGTGACAAGCCACCTACACAATGTCATAGCTCCACGGAAAGCAAGAGTATGACATTAATTCATTTCACCAAGAGGTGTGCTACTTGTCATAAAGAGACTTCAACATTTCTTCACATTTTGTATAAGCAGTTTCCATTCTGTTGTGTTCTCCCACTCATACTATTCTTCCGGAAGAGTTGAACAAGATGAAGTTTATTTCTAAATTATACTAATATGGCAATGAATAATACTTGGGTTAAAATCAGATTCTCCACCTCCACCCACTTAGCAAGTCCAAGGAACCACACTAAGCATAGGGGACAGAAAATCATGTTCCTTCCCCTGATTATAGAACTGCTGTCTAGCCAATGAACCAAGCTCCTTTGGGAAAGTCTGAGTTAGTTTATCTGCTATTATGATAGATCAATTCTATGCACTCCCTTCTTTTCCCACATAAATCTAACTGATCAGGTTCATAGAGATTTCTCCAAAGGACAAGGTTCTGTAAGGGTACCTACATACCTTAAACATTTTATCTAACCCCTGTTCCATTGCAGTTAGTGGTTTCAGTGCTTGTGAGGAAAAAGGCAAGAATTAGACCCAAATGACCATTACTGTGGTTATGTTTCTCTCAGTAGACACACACACACACACACACACACACACACACACACACACACACACACACACACACACACACACACACACACACAGTCGCAATAATATAATCCCCTATTTTGTTTATGTACTCAAAGCACCCTTGTGTCCTTCAGTGCTTAATTTTAAATGTAGATCTTTAAGTTAAATGAGGCATAGATAAAATCTGATTTTGGCAATGGTCTAAACAGTGGAATGGGAAAAACAATAATATGCTCAAAACACTTCCAGCCTTTGGGACTGGAATTGCCTGTGTTCCTTTTTTATTTGTTTTCATCAGCCATTAGATTTATTTTACACTTTTTTCTTTCAGTCTTTCTAACTAGGTTTCTAACTGCTGAATCAGGAAATTACATTTTAAAAAGCTAATAAAAGGTTCTAAAAAGTTAAAAGACGAGGAAGTATATGGGGGGGAAAACACCTAATTTCATTCTTGTTTCGTGTTGCTTAAAGGAAACTACCAACCAAACAGATAATATATTTCCAAGATGTAGAGAAGGCTCCATAAATACTTTTTCTTGTACAACAGATTGTTCCAGGTTGTGTTCTTTTACATGCTGGCGTTGCAAAGAAATATTTATAGCTTCTGTGCAAATCTTGGGAGTTTCAATTCTTGTCTTAATCTGAAATAATCTTAGAATCAGGATAATGTCAAAATATGCAAAATGAGGCCAGGTCACCACAATGCAGCAGCTACACTGCCCCAGAGGTTATATGTGGTGCTTCTCCATATCCCTTTCCACAATTGGCATTTATCAAGGAAAAGAATTGTTAAGATGGACCTGAGCTGAGCATCGGCTTTAGGTAAACAGTTCTTCAATAACTGTATATCTGGAGCTGTATTGACAAAGGAACGTAGGACCATGCTCAGCATCACCACACCTAGCTTTTAGGTGCCTAGGAAATTGTTGGAATTAACAAAACCTAAGTTAGGTTTCTAGGCTTGGTATACAATGAATGGGGTGAGATAAGCACCCCAGAATGAGATTCTCCAAATCCAGATTGTTCAATTTTGGAGATGCCATAACACATTGGGGATGCCATTTTTCAAGAGCTTCTGACCCTGAGGGCCTGATACAAGTTTATACAAGTAGCTGGAGCAGCATGCTATTCAGAAAGGCCTCCTCTGTCTAGTACGGAAGCACCCTATCTGGTTTTGTCCCGGTCACTGGAGCTTAGGCATCCAGGTATCTAGAGTAAGGATGAAGTGAGCACACACATAGGCAGACACAGACGCACTTTTAAGGGACTTTTACTATAAAAATGTAGGTGCTGAATGAATTTAGGAACCTATGGGCTTTGGCAGCATTTGAGTGGAGATTGTGTGGCTCCCGTTGGGTCCTGATTCTGAGATTTAGGACAGTTAAGCATCTAAGTCCTTTTGTGAATCTAGCCCATGAGGAGGTTTGTATATTTTATATATTATGTTCGAGGAATCTGTTCTAGAATGTTGCACTCTTTTCAGACTGGGGTGTATGATCATTTGGCACACAGAGCTTCTGCTTTTCACTTTCTGTCAAACTCTGATACATTTTTTATCACCTTGATTCAGAAGCACATCAGGCATGCTCACCTGATTTAATACACATTTTGGGGAAGAGGGCGGTATCCTGGCACAACTGCATTTGTTAGTGTGCTACTTGTTTTTTAAATGCATAAATTATTCCGTTTCCTAGTGTTCTGCATGTACAGAGCTAAAATTAGATGTAAATCTTTAGTTTGATGAAGACAAATACATTATTCAGAGAAGAAATGTACATGGTGTCCAGTATTGTTTCATGGTTTATCCACTGTCCTATCTGTTATTAAATCTAAGGATTTTTGTAGTGCCTGTCTTGCGAATGTAAGCACTTAGATAATTAAATCAACTGCAAAATATACAACTGATTGCCTTAAGACCTTTTCCAGATCCACTTGTTGTCAGGACATAACCTGGGTGACAACTTGCTAACCCAATTAAAATCTGAAATCAATTCCCTTGTGTAGAGGTAGCGAATAGCTGGAACATTTTATTAGCCTGTTGTGTTTAAAAGTCCATTCAAATTGTAATAGGACATTCAACCACACAACACTGGTTACTGTATATCTGGTCCTGTAGCCATCATGGAAGTTCCTAATACATTGAAGAGAATCTATACATAGCCAATATAATCTGTTGGTGAAAAAGTAGAACTTGCAATTATAACTGTGGGAAAATATTTAGTAGTCATTATTTTTGCACTGCTTGTTGAGAGGAAAAAATGGTATTATAAATTATACCTGTTTGCACACAATGTGTTGAGTTTCAACAAGGATAAGTTCAGAATACTGCTCTTAGGATGGAACAATCCTATGCACTGCTACAGGCTGGTGACTGATTGGCTAAGCAGCAATTCTGCAGAACAGGACCGGGGGATTGCAATAAGTGAGAAGTTGAATATGAGACAACAGTGTGTCCTTGATGTAAAGAAGGCTAATGGCATATTGGATTGCATTAGTAGGAGTATTTCCACAAAATAAAGAGAAGTGCTTGTGCTCCTTTGGCACTGTTTCTCATATCTTTTATGTTTGTCTACACAGTAGTACGTAGGTCGAAATAGGCAATGCAGTTTGAGCTGTGCATAGTTTATTTCAAGCTAGTCTATTTCAAAATTTGGCGCTGTCTCATGGAATGAGGTCTCATCGGAAAGCAAACCCATTATTTCAATTACATTTCAGAATAACAGGCATGCTGTTAAGATGCAGAAAACACTATTTCGGGAAATGGATGTATCCCGAAATAGCGCCGTTGTCTAGATGTGCCCTTAGTATATAACATCTTCATAATGGTAACCTTTTCCTATTGTATAATTATAAGGAATCAAAATTCCTGTGTGTTTTTTTTTTTTGTGAGTAGATACAGCTATGTGTTCCACTTAGGTGTGTGTGCATCTAGTGCGCTGGAGCCAGAGAACTGGGGTAGGACCTGTGGTGGGCTAGCCATTGTGCCTTGTGACCAGAACCCTCTCTTTGGCTACATGATGCATCACTTTCCCAATCACCATCAGTTCATTCTTACTGCCTGTGGGTACATCTACACTTGCCCCCTACTTCAAACTAGGGATGCAAATGTAGGCAACTGAAATTGCTAATGAAGTGGGGATTTAAATATCCCATGCTTTATTAGCATTATCTCACCTGCACACTATTCCGATCGCCATCTGATTCGAACCAGGAAGTGTGCCCATTTTTTTGTAGAGTAACGTTCGCTCGAGCCAAGGGATTTGATTCGAACTAACACAGCCTGGAGTGTACTTCCTGGTTCAAATCAGCTGGCAATCAGAATAGCCAGACTATGCTAATGAAGCACAGGATATTTAAATCTCCGCTTCACTAGCAATTTCGGTGGCCTACATTTGCATCCCTAGTTTGAACTAGGGGACAAGTGTAGATGTACCCTATGTGATTTTTAACCTCGCATTCTGGGTTAGTGTGTTTTTTTTTCTAGTTGTAAATAGTTAGTAGCATCCTTAGCCTTAGCTACATTTAGTTAAGTAATGCCCTCATCAAGGTTTAAACATTATCCTGATGCCTGGGAGCAATCTTTAACAGTGATCCCATATATATCCTTGCTGTGCTTGGGTGATGTCCATGGTAAAGAGCAGTGTTCAGCTGGCAGATTGTTCACAAAATGAATATAAGTGACTAGGAAGCTTCACCTCTTTAGGTGAAGCATATGCTTGAACAGCTCACATGGCCTACTTGGGGCTCACTGGGGCTACATCTAGACTGCAGGCTTCTTTCGGAAGAAGTTTTTCCAGAAGAGATCTTCCAAAAAAAACTTCTTCCAAAAGAGAGCATCTACACAGCAAAAGCGCGTCGAAAAAGTGATCTGCTTTTTCAAAAGATAGCATCTATTCAGTGTGGATGCTATTTCACTTTTAAGCTGTGATTGCTATGGATGGAATGGTCACCAGGGCACTTGTGCTTTTTCCTCTTCTTTCGAAAGAACTCCATCTTCCCCGTGCACACACATGCCTTTTTCCAAAAGAGCTCTTTCAGAAAAAGGCTTCTTCCTTGTAGAAAGAGGTTTACCAATGTTAGAAAAACCCCTCTGTTCTTTCAATATTTTTTTTGAAAGAACATGATTGCAGTGTGGACATAAGTTAATTTTTTTTTTTTGAAAAATGTCCATTTTTCCAAAAAAGCTCTGTAGTGTTCACATAGCCTGAAACAGTTACTGGATCAGAGGCTGTCCTTTAAGTCCACAACTGCTGCCTCCTCACACCCTAGCATAGGTACCTCTCTGAAGAGATGGAGGAACGGTTCCCCTTGAGTGCACCAAGGAAAAGGTCACATAAGATGAATTAAGACTGCTGAGGTCTCATAGGAACTCTCCCTCTTTCCCCAAAAAGAGCATGGACTGACACTGATTTAGTGCTGAAGCTCAGGATGGCATGGGTGGCTCTAACCACTCCCTGGTACTGAGTGTGTGTGAATGGGTTTGAGACGCTGTAACCTCAGCTCCCAGTTCTGGCCCCCAAATGTCTTTTGAGTTTGGAATCATCAAGAACTATTGCAGCACTGAGAGTTTTCTCATTGGTAGCTTGCCAGGTGGCAACAGAATTCCTCTACTCATCCATTCTCACCTCCTTTGGTCCAGGACCTGTCTCTCATTTAAAGTCTCAGTGACTGGATGAGCCTCTGAATCTTTGGGTCTATTGGTACCTCACCCCAGTGTTCCATTTTGATAGTCTGTGAAAGCAGGGCCAGTGTGAGGTTCGGTACAAGGGTCCTCAGCACCATTGTGGTCTGTACAGTATAGTGATGTTAAATTCTCAGGAATAAACTTTCGGAGAATATTCTCAAGAATATTCTTGAGAATATTCTCCAATGTGAGAATTTTTGAGAATTTTCTCTTAAATACTTGTTAAATAGTTCTTAAAGAATTTTACTATTTATAATAATGTCTTTCTTTAATAAAACTTCAAGAATCACGAAAGTTTCCAATTGTTAAAATGAAAATTTGGGAAAGTAAAGAAAAAAAGTTTAAATTACTAGAACTTTTATTACAAATCTTCTGTTGCAGGATACAAATATTTTTAACTTTCTGGATTGAGAGCAAGTCTAATCAGAATCTGTACTTTCTGAATCTGACCCATATATTTCTATCTCTTCTTCTTCCTCGTACATTTCCTCTTCTTTGACAACTTCTTTCTCTTTAGCATCATCAATTTCTTCTTCCTCATTTCTCTGGTTCTGTTTCCTTTTTTCTCTTGGGGATTTCAACGGAGTATCATTTGGGGGTTTTAAGATGCTTTATATTATGGGCTATGAATGTCAGCTTGCCTGCCCTTTCTTGTGTTAACTTGTTTCTTTTTGCATTATGAATGATACTGTCAGTACTGAAACTTCTTTCAGTTGCTGCCATTGTTGGCATATTCAATATGTTGATCACTGTTTTCCCTAATTTTGATCTATAGCAAATACCTTTCCACCATGTTACTGCATCTACTGAGCCAGCTGATTTTGTTACATATGATTTTCCAAAAAAACCTTCTTTACTATGATATTCTGCAAGCTCTGCAATGACTTTTGTTGAGTCATCAGTGCCATACATTCTGGTGACTAATTTATCGATGAATTCAGTTCCTTGTATTTGTTCATTTCTAGTAAGGCACTCACCATTGAATTTTGGATCTAGAATATTTGCAGCATAGTGAATGTCTTTTAGAGCCATATATTTTCTTTTTTCAAAACTTTTCATCACATCCTGTTTTTTTTGTTTGGTAAGTGAACTTTCGGGAAGTAGCCTATCAAAATGATCACTTAATTCCCTGAAACAGTCAGGAACTTTGCTCATTTTTGTCTGGTCAGATTCAAGCAGCGTAATCCATTTAACAACAGGACTTAACAGTACACGCAGTTTTTGGACCCATACCCAAAATACATCTTCATCCAGAATTGAATTCCTGGTACATTTGCTCAGCTTAGTCTGTAAATCTTCATGGACAGCAAGGCATTTTAAGACTTTTTTTTTTATTTCAACAAGCTTTTCAAACAATATAAAATGGAACCCCACTTAGTTTTAACTGGCAATTTAAGTGCACAAGTTTGATTTTTCTCTTTTTGGAATGCAGTAAAATGAGCATGTAAAATTTGTAATTTGTTAATTTCCTTCACAATAGTTTTACAGGTAGTTTCAGTTTCTTGAACAGATTTTAAGTTACTGATGTCACCAGTTAACAAATGTATTGTATGAACAGCACAAGTGTACATAGCAACGTGATTGTATTTTTCATTAAGCATTGATAAGGATTTCACCAATGCTACAGCATTATCAGTAACAATGGCACCAAATTTTTCAGTGCCTATTTCTGTCATTATTTCTTCCATAAGGAATGCCATATACTCAGCAGTCTGGTGTTCAACATCGGTTGCCACTGTCTTGTAAAACACTGATTGGGGTGTTGATATAATAAAATTTATAACAGATTCATTTTGTTGGTTGTTCCAAGCATCACACTGCAGTGCAAGAGAAGAGGCTTCAGAAATTTTTGTTTTTATAAGAACATCAACACATTGATATTCAGCTTCCAAAAGTTTGTTAGAAAGTGTGTACCTGGATGGCATCTTGTAAGATGGTCTTAATTTTTGCATGAAAGTAATCCAAACTTCGTTTTCAACCAGTGAAAGAGGCGATCCTGATAAGAATATAGCTGGTGCAAAAAATTCATCCAAAACTTTGTTTTCAGTTGCATTCATAGAATCAAAGTAGCGACTTATAGAGTGAGACACCTTGGCTGGACTAGATATGGAAGGTGGTGATGTAAATTCACTAGCACTATCACAGTGTTCTATAGATGTTGATGGTTGAGGTGATCTGCTTCTGGACTCTGAGAATTTTGTTGCCTTTTCCTTGATGTAAGCAGGAGTCTTCAAACAACTGAAAATATGCTTTCTCATCCTTGTTGCATTTCTGATGTATTCAGCCTTGCAGTACTTACATTCATATAATACTTTGTCTTTAACTGTTTTATGAAGGAAATAATCCCACACATCACTTTTAGTCTTAGTTCTTCTTTTCATACTGATGAAAACATAATTACACATTTCACAAAAGAGAATAAATGTGTTATTGCCTCTTTATATAATTTTTGTGATGCCTCCAGAATTCCTGACTCATGAATGTTCTAGAAAGTTCCATAACATTCTGGAACGTTCTGTAACGTTCTCAAACTATCTTGATTGATCAAGAAAGCTCTTTAACATTCAGGGTGTTCTAAAAGTTGAATACAATATATTATTTCAAGAGGAAATGAAAAATTAGAAAATTCTCAAAAATTCTCGGGAAATAATCTTTTGGAGAATATTCTCAGAATATTCTCATTCTCTGAGAATATTCTCTTCTCACATCACTAGTACAGTAGATGTCACCATGGCTCTACATTTTGGCACAGTCAGTTCTTTCAGTACTATTGCTGACTTCACGGCTGACACTGCTTTCAGCACTAGTGCCCGTGGTACCCCTTCCATTTGGGCACCCGTGTCCCCCTAACTCTGGCTGATCTTTGAGTGAGACTGGTTACTCAGTCCCTTAGGACTATGTAGCCAGACAGACCCCTGCCCCCCCCCATCACATCCATCTTATTTGCCTCTTTGAGGTTCCTGAAGCGTACAGGGCAGAGAAGGAGCAATAAAATCAGCATAGTCTATGCTGGCTCATCTGACCCTGAGAAGCTGAAAACATAGATATGAGAAAAGAGCGATTAAGGCAATAAGCTGACCTCGAGGCTGCGAGAACTGCCCTGGCTGGCGCCTATGTTGATACAATCACACACAGTTGTCCCTGGGGCTATGTCTAGACTGCAAGCCTCTTTCGAAAGAAGGCGTTCTTCCTCGTGAAATGAGGTTTACCGCCGTCGAAAGAAAAGCCGCGTTCTTTCGATTTAATTTCGAAAGAACGCGACTGCAGTCTAGACACAGATGAAGTTTTTTCGGAAAAAGGCTACTTTTCCCGAAAAAAACCCTGAGTCTGGACACAGCCTGGGAGAGCAATCTCCCACTGAGAAAACAATGCCCGGTACTTCCAATTTAGTTATCTCTCTTACAAGTGTAAATTAAGTTCACAACTCCCTTGTAAGAACTGGCATCACAAAAGACAGACCAGCACCATTTGGCATCACAGATAAGAAAGAGAAATACGTGACCCCATATATAAAGATGGGTCCAGCAGCACACTCACTTTGAGTGTCAATCTACCATCTACCTGCTGGTTGGGTTAGGTGATTTACCTCCTGAGGTTCCACGGGGACGCCCACCTCGTATTCGTCTTTCCTAGGAATTGAGGGACCGGCCCTGGCTTGACCCACTGGAGTCAAGAGGCACAGAAGGGGGTAAAAACTGTACCTGGATGTGTTCCTTTGTCTTAAGTGTACACATAGACTTAGAGCTCTTTAAAGATTAAGCTGTTACTTGGTACCATTATTTCTATTTTCTATCTTTATTTTCTTTGTAACCATTTTTAAGATCTATATTTGCTAGCAGTTAAGAAATAGAGCAATAGCCATTGTAACCATATGATTTATAAGCTCTTCCTATAAATTCTGGGGCATCTGTCAGCCTGTTGGCTGCCCTCCGTGACGTGACCCCGGTCCTAGCGGTAAAGGCACAGATGTTAAGCCTTTTTTTCGGGGCGCCCTTCAGCCTCCTAGGCTGCCCACTGCAACGGGACCTTGCGTCTCAGCAGTTGAAGACTTGGGTGTAACACACACACACACACACACACACACACACATACACACTCCCCTGACAGTCGGCTGACAGACTATCCCCACTCTTATCCCATAAAACTCAAGACTCCTAGTTATTGAGATCAGAATCTTTCCGTCCCTCCTAAATTTCCTGACCCACATCAGTGACTGTATATAGGTCACTATGGGTACCAAAATTGGCACTCATTTCATTGTTGGCATGGGGGTTATGGTCCACTGCCAACAGTCATCAGTGCCCTACCCTTACCAGTGCACTCCATAGAATGCTGCTTGGTTGTGGAGGTCTCATTCCTTGCTCTAAGGTGGGGTCTTTTTTGTCCAAGAGCAACTTTTAAAATTTTACTGCTATGTGTAAGTTTGTGGGTCAGCTCTCTGAAAACTCCAGAAAAGTACATGAAGCTGACTGACTGTTTGAAAAAGATCATTAATAATAGAGCAATGGAGGAACCTACCGGGTTTCTCTTGGTATTATTAAATTTACAGTGATAATTTTAATACAGAAATTCAAGTTTTTTTGGATGCATTTCAATATTTCTGACTATTGAATATGTAATCATGTAGATATGTTATATTAAAAAAAATAGTTTCCTAAAAACTACAATCACCACACCACATCTGTAAGCAGGTAAAGCATCTAGCTAGCTGAGGGAATGGAGACAGCGTTTTATAAGTGTGGCGATTGAGAGAGGTTAGATGCTGACTTATCAGCTGGGACTGGAAGGGTGGAAGGGTTGAAAAGGGTGAGCCTGAGCAGCAGCAGACCTTTGGCATGGAACAGGCAAGACAACACTCCTTTTACCACTTTCTCTTTAAGTGGTAAATTACTAGATTTGGTCAGGACCTGCCATGGGCAATGCGCTAGCTGCTTCTCTCTCTCTCTCTCTCTCTCTCTCTCTCTCTCAGAGTGGGCCTAGGGATGAATTTTCTCCTCATCACCAGCTTGGGCTAGGTGGAAGGGTTTGTTTGTTTGCTTTGATTTTGTCTTTGCCTTTCTCACAGTGGGTTCAGTGAGGGTCTCTGTTACAGTGAGGCATGAAGGGATGTAGGCTATGATGTCACAACTCACTGTGTAAGTGGGGGGCAGATGTCCAGTGCTGGTATTCCATAGGGAAAGGATTCAGTAAAGGACTTAAAATGAGGTTCTGGGTAAAGAAGTGGCATGGGGGGCTCAGACTCCAATGAATGGTATGGCTGGGAGTCAATTCCCTTTTCGTATAGCCCACCCTAGCTCTCCTATGGGGGAGGAGATGGAAGGTAATAAAGGTACCAGCAATGGCTTGGTGGAGGAGCTGGATAGAAAAAACATGGTGGTACATGTGGAGGATTGCCTCTGGAAGTACCTGTATAGTTATTGAATAAACATGGGGTTGCCTGCTGCCTACACTTTTATCTGTTTGGTAGTCCCAGGCGTCTAAAGTTGTGGCCTGCTTTTCACAGGTTTCCTGTGCTCCTTCAGTATTGTCAGCCTCTAATAAGTGTTTCCTGTTTCAACTTGTCTTGTAATCTCACATGAACTGGTCTGGTGTTCACCAGTATATCTGCATGCTGAGTTTCTGAGAATTAGAAGCATTGTAGACTGCAGTATACAAATTCTAATGCTCTGTAATAAAGACATCCAGAGTTTCACTTATGAACACTAATGGGTCTTTCTCTGTGTGGAGCTCTGAGTTATTGGTAGGTCAGATTTTCATGATTAAGCTAACAGAACAAATTGAATTCATTTTCTAAAAGAGATGAATGTGAGTAGTGCACAGCAATGGGAGTCCCAAGCAGGCTTTCCCTCATAAGCTGAAGTATAACTTAATGAGAGCAAACCATTAGACAATGAACAAAAGAGTAGACAATGAGCACTGGGAGCTTTATTATTAAATCACTCCTGAGAGTCTAAAAGAAATCGCCACCCAGGTGAGCATGCTGACTGCCAATTCAGAGGAAGATACTGTATGTGCACCGAAGACTAGACAATTGCTGAACTCAATTTCTAACTTCTAATCACTTCTTTGTCACTTACATACTTGGATTACTTTATAAAGTGTTCCCCTGATTCCTGAAATCTTGGATTTCTTCCTTCTTTCTAAATACTGCTGCCAAGAAAAAAATCTCTTTAATTAGCTGTTCATAACTTTTGGAGTCCTACTACGTGCTTCATACCGAGATATAAAATCTACTCTTTTAAAGTTCACAGGAATACATTTTGAGGCCCAGCTAGGCTTTAGAGGAAAAGAGCCCAAAGCTGCCTCCTAGCTGCAGCAGAGAGTTCAGTGTTGTAATTATCAATGAAAGTTTCAGAATGCTATGTGACTGATAGCCCTTTGTTCTTTCCAGCTATATGCTGCAATACTTCATAAACATAGCAGTTGCTTCTCACTTGGTCACAGAACACTGCAATAGATTGGCTATCCACTAGAAGTATTCTTTCTGGTGGGGCCTGGTGGTCCTGGTTGCGGATGGATTTAAAAGAAGAGTCTATTCATTTGTATTTGGGCTATGTGCCCTCCCATCTGCCCACTCTGCCTACTTGTTTAAAGGAGCAGCGGAGAAAACCTAATGTGCTGACTTAAAAGGTGCTAAGACCATGGAACAAGAATGAAGCAAATGACTCTCACAGATAAGGTAATATAATTTACTAATTTATAGAGTCGTGCTTTTGTGAGAAGGACCTCTTGCCCTTTAAATCCTGAAGAGAAAATCCTCTCACACTTTACATATTTGAACTTCAGTGATAGCACACTATTTGATTTTCATTGCATTAGGGCAGGTGCACGGTGATAACTGGCATAAACCCTCAGGAAGCAACTGAAACAACCAAGGTTGTATGGTGTCTGTACAATGCAGTCAACAATTAGGTCACCATGGTAAGAATGGCTCTTTGGTCTGATCACTGTTTTCACACTTGTATGTATTTAAAGCATACAGATGAGGAAAAGGCTAACTGCAGAGGGAAAATAGAGGCACTGAAGTTTCAGTGTTTAATACAGAAAGGAAAGAAAAAGCCAAGCTAAATACATGGTAAACAAAGAGCAAGAGAAAGAAGCATATATGAAAAGATAAATAAATTCCAGCTATTGGAAGGAGAGAGGGAATAGAACTAGCTAAAGTATTCAGAATAATCCTACTTCAAATATAATGAGGAAAATAAACCAGTGTGTGGAAACCAATCACTCTGGCACAGTGTCATATCAAGGGGAGAGACAGAAATAAATACTAGACTAGCAATGCTTTATGCCAGTACTTCCATTTTAAGAATCTATTTTCAAGGGTTTAAAACTCAGCCCTACACATTTCCTTCAGGCTGAAACATGGCATAAGTGGAACTTGCCTGAGATCACACTTTTGTTTTAGCCATACAAACACATTATACAATTTTTGATCTCTTACCACATTGTAATTGAGAAAATAGCCTCTACAATTTAACAAACATGTTGTTGGCATGAAATAGTCTCCTGACCTTCCACTTCCTGTCAAAGCATCTGTGTTTCAACATTGAGTAAAATAGTTTCAGTACATAGAGATTATACAACACAAGAGGAACTGTTCTGTGTGAGTGTCAGCTGTTGACATTATGTCTGATACACGTTCTTTGTATGTCCTTATGTTCCATACAATGAAATAGGTGTTCCATGAGAGTTGCTGTGGGGGACAAATGCTCATTGTAGCAGTGGTGAGGGAACTGAGGATCAGGCTTCTGGCTCCAGTAAATAAACATTTAAAGAAATGCAAAAACTTGTCACATCAACTAATTGTTTTAATTTTACAGGTGTCCTGCATAACAGTGTATTATTATCTCCTTCTTTCTCCTCTTCCTCCTCATCAACCATGGGCTCAATGCCCATTGGTGTCTGATGCCTCCCTCACTATTTCCTTCCATCTTTCCCTGTCCAGTGCAGAGTGGCTTAGTTTCTGTAGACTAGCTCTGCAACAATCTACTATAGCATCTACCCATTCTCTGTGGGGTTTGCCTCACCTATTTGGACCATCCATTATGCCGAATACCAGGCTTTTAACTTTTCACTTGTCGTTCATTCTGCAGATATACCCGAATAGATGTAACGTCCGTTCTGCAGTAGGTTCTCTTTTGGCTGTATCTTCCTATATAATTCCTCATTGGTGACCTTCTGCAACCATCCTATTCTCAGGATCTTTCTATAACAACTCCTCTTGAATGCCAATACCCTTCTCATGCAGTCCTCTTATTCATAGGAATCACTCACAAGTAAAAGGCTAGAATTATGAAGATCTCCATCGGGTCCAAATCTGACATAACATAATTAACTTAATCTGTCATAGCTGCATTATACTCTAGAATAAACTCTTTCAGGCAGAGACTGCCTTTTATACTCCACCTAATTCAGTGGAAACATGGTACGTGATTGGAGTTTCTGGCTGGTACATCAATAGAAATAACTCATGACAATAAGGTAAGAAATTAAGAATGTAGCCTATTACTCTTGGAAGAATTCTGCACCACTGCACAATGCAGAATTTTGCAGAAATTAATGTTGTGGAGTATTTCCTTTCTCCCATCTGAAATGGGCTGCAATGCCAGGGGAAGAAGGAACATTCCTGGCAGCTGCAGTTCCCTGTATTTCCTGAGGAAAGGAGGCAGAAATGTCCAGGAATCTTGTGCCTGGTGTGAAGGTTGCAGCTGTCTCAAAACATATAGAAAGACTTGTATGTGTAGTGGGTGAGGAAGAGCTGGTGGTCATGGTACATGTAGGTACCAATGTACACCAAAGGATTGGAGAGGTCTTGGAGGCCAAATTTAGACTGCTATGTAAGAGATAGAAGGCAGAGAGGCTGGAAAAAGGATAAAATATAGGTGAGATCAGATTTAAAAGAGTCAAATGAAAAAGAGTCCCATTCAGTTACACTATGAAATGGCAGACCACTACAAAGTGACAAGCATTGAAAGTGCATCTACACCAATGCTACAAGTCTAAGTAATAAGATGTGTGAACTAGAGTGCCTTGTATGAAAAAGAGGATATTGATATAATAGGTACCACAGAAACTTGGTGGAATGATGAACCCAGTAATACCAGAGTTCAAAATATATTGGTAGGACAGAGTAGGTTGTGCTGTTGTGTGAGTGTCACTATATGTGAAAAAAATGTTGAATCAAATGAAGTAAAAAATCTTAAATGAACCCAACTGTATCATGGAATCTCTCTAGATAGTAACTCTGTGCTCTAATAACAAGACTATAGCAGTAGGGCTATATTACTGACCGCCTGACCAGGACGGTGATAGTGATGCTGAAATGCTTAGAGAGATTAGAGAGTCTATATATTTTTAAAGTCCTCCGTAATAATGGGGGATTTCAACTATCCCTATGTTCACTGGATACATTTCATCTCACAAAAGGACACCGAGATAAAGTTTCTTGACACCTTAAATGACTGCTTCTTGGATCATCTGGTCCTGGAACCCGGAAGAAAATGCAATTCTTGATTTAGTCCATAGTTGACAGGACCTAATCGAAGAGGTGGGTGTAGCTGGACTGTACAGTAATAGTTACCATAATCTACCATATAGTTTAGAGCCGTGGTCCCCAACACGGTGCCCGCGGGAGCCATGGCGCCCGCGGGGGCATTTGCATGCGCCCGCCAGGTGCTCGGGGCTGGCCTGGCCCCGGGCACATGGCGCGCGGCGCTTGGCGGGGGGAGCGCCGGCCCCGGGCGCGCGGAGCTTGCGCGGGGGAGGGGGAGCGCCGGCCCCGGGCGCGCGGCGCTTGCGGGGGGAAGGGAGAGCGCCGGCCCCAGGCGCGCGGCGCTTGCGGGGGAAAGGGGGCCTCCGGCCCCGGGCGCGCGGCGCTTGCGGGCGGAAGGAGGGGCGCTGGCCCTGGGCATGCGGCTATGGGGGGCCCCGCCCCGGGCGCCCGGCGGGCAAACGGCCACGCCCCCTGGCGCCCGACAACCTGAAAAGGTTGGGGACCACTGGTTTAGAGTTTGTCTGTCTGTCCAATTGTTTAAGAACTCCTAAACAGTAAGAGCTAGGGCCACCACATTTGGCACACAGTTTCCTCTTCTAACTTAAAGCTAGGTAAAAGTTTGGTTGTGCCAGCAAAGTGGGATGTGCCTGGAATGGGATTGCTTCTCATACAACCACACAGAAAAGTGATAGAATCACCTGTACGGTGAAAGGGGTTGGCTGGAGGCATGTCCCTCCCACAACACAGCCTCAGCCCCAAGCCTCCCACTCCCCTCACAAGGATTCACATGGGAAGTCGGCAGAGCTAAAGTCTCTTCCCTTCCCCCCCCCCCCCCAGATTCATATGGTAACATTGGCGGCTGCTCCCCTTCATCCGAAAGCAAGGTAAAAGTGCAGTTTGCTGCATTACTCACTCTGTTTGGGGAGCATAGGGGGCAGATGAACCTAGACCTGCCTCAGCCAGAGGACATGCACCCCTACCCAGGCTGTGCCCTCTGGAGCTGAAGTGTCCAAGGAGGTGCTTCTCACGTGATCTCAAGCTGCTGCAGTGAGAGAGGGTATGGTAGTCCTCTCTTTCCAGATCAGCCTTCAGTACTGCACCCTGCCACATCCCTCCAGCCCCATCCTGAGCCCTTCCTCACTCTTAAACCCTGAGTCCTGCACCCTGCACCCCCAACCCTCTGCCCAGAAGGACCTGAATTGGAAAAAGGATAGGGATTGGCTCACTGTCATACTAGCCATAGGAGCCCCAAACCTCCTGCTTCCACTTTTTAAAATAATGCCCGCTTTAAATCTTTTTCCAATCCATTTTATCAGATCCCCATATCCCTTCCATATGAAATGCTGGACATCTGCTCTGCACATCTGCCCGATGCTTATATGATAAGTTGCAACATCATAGCATTGCCCTCTTTTCACATCCACTCCCACTAAGGCTTCAACATACTGTAAAGCGAAAAAGGCTGCCCACCCACACCTTGCGTAGGCCTCTATCAGTGAGGAGAGAAATTGCTTTCCAGCCTTCCCACTGCTCTTCCTGGCTCCCAAATGGAGTGACTAGTGCAGTGACCACAGAAGAACATGACAAAACCTATCACTTCCATGACTGGAAGTGTGGGTGCTACTTTGCCTGGTCCAGGTAAAAGTCTTTTCCTGCATAAGCCTGGATCTAAAGGCCCCTCTCTTATGGTCACCTGTAGGGAATGGATCAACATTTTCCACAGACCTTGTCTGAAGTTGCTGTGGTGGGTGGCATGTGAAACATCCCCTAGGAAAGGATAGCTTCTTGCCACTCCCCTCTTCATCCCCCCACCAGTTTCCCCCTCTGCTAAACTCCTCCCCACCCAACTATTGCTTGTCCAACTCTGCTCACCTCCTCACTCCCCTACATCAGACCACTTCCACACCTGCCATGAACCCCTCACACACCTGCTATGCAGCTTTCTTTCAGTTCTCTCCATCACCCTACTGCTGCCCTCTCTGCATGATCCTTCACACTTTTTACCTTAATACACTAACAGCATTTCCCAAGGGGACTGAGCAAGGGACAACAATAGATCAATTGTCAGATTCATTTTCCTCTGCATGCCAGTGGGGCTGGTGAACACTTTATATAGAGAGAGATGAAATGCCAGGCCACCTGAGTAGAACTGAAGCCTCATCTCACCTTTTCAAAAAGGTTGGTCATCGACCGCCTGCATTAAGGCAGTAGTTTCATAATCTTTCTTACACAGAATTTCCTGCCAGACTCATTTACTTAAACTGGATGTTAATAAAACAACTAGATCACAAATAAATTAAGTGGCTATGTCAGCACCTCCCTGAGCAAGGTTAGTAAAAAAAAATATGGCTGGGTACAGAGTCTAACTGATAGATCATTTGAAAACTCTTATTAACCCCAATAACATACTTTCCTACAATATAAAACCCTGCTCAATGTGGCCAAAGGCTTCCTGTGCTTTGGTAAGTGCCTATTAAATGGTTTCATTACCACTTTCATGGCTCTTTAACAGTTTTAGTCATCTGCTGCCAGGTCTCTTGAAGGCTCTTTCACTTGTGTAAAGTTACCTCAGAGATCCTTCCTCCTCTCTCTCTGACACAGAGGAGGAGGGAGAGCTGTGGGGAGCTCCAGAAGGGAAATAGGTAGAGAAGAGGAAGACTCATTAACCAGCAGCAGGCAGCCATATTCTCATAGACTCATAGACTTTAAGGTCAGAAGGGACCATTATGATCATCTAGTCTGACCCCCTGCACAGTGCAGGCCACAGAATCTCAACCACCCCTCTTAGAATAATCCTCTCACCTATATCAAAGATATTGAAGCATTCAAATACTTTGAAGGACCCAACATGCAGAGTCCTTCAGCTGTGATCTGTTCCCAATGCTACAGAGGAAGGCGAAAAACCTCCAGGGCCTCTGCCAATCTACCCTGGAGGAAAATTCCTTCCCAACCCCAAATATGGCGATCAGCTAAACCCTGAGCATGTGGGCAAGACTCACCAGCCAGACACCCAGAAAGTTCCCTATAGCAACTCCTATCATCCCTCCATTGACCTATTTCCAACTGATAATGAATGGTCAATTAGTTACCAAGATCATGTTATTTCATCCAACCATCCCCTTATCATAGAATCATAGAACTGGAAGAGACCCCAGAAGGTCGTCAAGTCCAGCCCCCCGCTCTAGGCAGGACCAATCCCATCTAAATCAACCCGGCCAGGGCTTTGTCAAGCCGAGACTTAAATACCTCTAGGGATGGAGACTCCACTACTTCCCTAGGTAACCCATTCCAATGCTTCACTACCCTTCTAGTAAAATAGTTTTTCCTAATATCCAATCTGGACCTCTCCCACCACAACTTGAGACCATTGCTCCTTGTTCTGCCATCTGTCACTACTGAGAACAGCCTCTCTCCATCCTCTTTGGAACCTCCCTTCAGGAAGTTGAAGGCTGCTATCAAATCCCCCCTCACTCTTCGCTTCTGCAGACTAAACAGACCCAAGTCCCTCAGCCTCTCCTCGTAGGTCATATGCTCCAGCCCCCTAATCATTTTGGTTGCCCTCCGCTGGACCCTCTCCAATGCTTCCGCATCCTTTTTGTAGTGGGGGGCCCAGAACTGGACACAATACTCCAGATGTGGCCTCACCAAAGCCGAATAAAGGGGAATAATGACATCTCTGGATCTGCTGGCAATGCTCCTCTTAATGCATCCTAATATGCCATTAGCCTTCTTGGCTACAAGGGCACACTGTTGACTCATATCTAGCTTCTCATCCACTGTAACCCCCAGGTCCTTTTCTGCAGAACTACTACTTAACTGGTTGGTCCCCAGCCTGTAACTATGCTTGGGATTCTTCCGTCCCAAGTGCAGGACTCTACACTTGTCTTTGTTGAATCTCGTGAGATTTCTAGTGGCCCAATCCTCCAATTTGTCTAAGTCACTCTGGATCCTATCTCTGCCCTTAAGCGTATCTACCTCTCCCCCCAGCTTAGTGTCATCTGCAAACTTGCTGAGGGTGCAATCTATCCCCTCATCCAGGTCATTAATAAAGATATTGAACAAAACTGGTCCTAGAACCGAACCTTGGGGCACTCCACTAGAAACCAACCGCCATCCTGACATCGAACCGTTGATCATTACCCACTGGGCCCGGCCTTCTAGCCATCTTTTTATCCATCTTACCGTCCATTTATCCAATCCACATTCCCTTAACTTGCTGGCAAGAATACTGTGGGAGACCGTATCAAAAGCCTTGCTAAAGTCAAGGTATATAACATCCACTGACTTTCCCATGTCCACCGAGCCAGTTACCTCATCATAGAAGCTAATCAGATTGGTCACGCACGACTTGCCCTTTGTGAATCCTTGCTGACTATTCCTGATCACTTTCCTCTCATTCAAGTGTCTCAAAATGGATTCCTTTAAGATCCCTTCCATGATTTTTCCAGGAACGGAGGTAAGACTGACCGGCCTATAGTTCCCTGGATCGTCCTTCTTCCCTTTTTTGAAGATGGGCACTACATTTGCCTTTTTCCAATCATCCGGGATTTCTCCCGATCTCCACGACTTTTCAAAGATAATGGCCAAAGGCTCCTCAATGACATTTGCCAACTCCCTCAGTACCCTCGGGTGCATTAAGTCCGGACCCATGGATTTGTGTACGTTTAGCTTTTCTAAATAGTTCCTAACCTGTTCTTTACCCACCAAGGGCTGTCCATCTTCTTCCCATCTTGCGTCACTTAGCACAGAAGTCCAGGAGCCGACCTTGTCCGTGAATACAGAGGCAAAGAAAGCATTGAGTACTTCAGCTTTCCCCACATCGTCTGTCACTAGGTTACCTCCTTCATCCATTAGGGACTGCACACCCTCTCTGATCACCTGCTTCTTGTTGACATGCCTGTAGAAACCTTTCTTGTTATCCTTCACATCCTTAGCCAGTCGCAACTCCATTTGCGCTTTCGCCTTCCTGATAACCCCCCGGCATTCTTGAACTATACATTTAAACTCCGCCCTAGTCATTTGTCCAAGTTTCCACTTTCTGTAAGCTTCCTTTTTGTGCTTAAGTTCACCAAGGATTTCCCCTGTAAGCCAATCCGGTCTCCTACCAGGTTTGCCTCTCTTGCTACGCGTCGGGATGGTTTCTTTCTGTGCCTTCAATAAGACTTCTTTAAAATACTGCCAGCTGTCCTGGACTCCTTTCCCCTTCATGTTCACATCCCAGGGGATTCTTTCCATCAGATCTCTGAGGGAGTCAAAATCTGCTTTTTTGAAGTCCAAGGTGTGTATTTTACTACTCTCTTTCCTTCCTTCGGTCAGGATCCTGAAATCTACCATCTCATGATCACTGCTTCCCAGGTTGTCACCCACCTCTACGTCCCCTATTAGTTCCTCCCTGTTTGTGAGGAGAAGGTCAAGCTGTGCACGGCCCCTGGTCGGATCCTTCAGCACTTGTACCAAGAAGTTATCCCCAACATTCTCCAAAAACTTCCTGGATTGCCTGTGTAATGCAGTATTGGTTTCCCAACAGATGTCAGGGTGATTAAAGTCCCCCATGAGAACCAGGGCCTGCGATCTGGAAGCTTCGCTCAGTTGTCCGAAGAAAGCCTCATCTACCTCATCCACCTGGTTCGGTGGCCTGTAGCAGATACCAACCACAACATCACTGCTGTTTGCTCCTTTAAACCTGACCCATAGACTTTCAACAAGTTTTTCTCCCTCTTTATACTGGAGTTCAGAGCAATCATAGTGCTCTCTTACATATAGTGCAACTCCTCCTCCTTTTCTCCCCTGCCTATTCTTCCTGAACAATCTATACCCTTCCATGACAGCGCTCCAGTCATGCGAGTCATCCCACCAAGTCTCTGTTATCCCAATTAAATCATATTTCTTGGTCTGGGCCAGGGCCTCCAGTTCTTCCTGCTTGTTGCCCAGGCTTCTCGCATTAGTGTACAAACACTTCAGGTAACCAGTTGATTGCACTATCTTCTCCATTCGAAACTGGGGTCCTCCTTTCTCGCTCCTTGCTCTTCCAGAGTCTTCCAGAAGGGTCACAGTAGACAGAGGAAGAGGTGAGGAGGGGGACTCCATGGCCCAGGTGTCAGGATGAAGAGGTAGCTTCCCTTTGCCTATTATACCTGCTGACCATGGCTGCCTCAGCAAGTCACTGTCCTAGCTATCAAGCCCTTAAAAGCCCACATACCATTTTTTCCCTACAAGCCAGAAAATGACTCCCACCACTTAATTTGCAGTGAGATCATAAAAAATCAGCATCAGGTTTGAAACATTATCACATTTCATTTTGCTGCATTCCATATGCTATGTTACCACCACCTCATTTGACAGATATGAATACACCATGGCAAATCCAAAAAGGTATACTGTGCGCCAAGTTTTAAAAAAATAATTTTGCAAAAGAAAAAAATTAAAAATTTATCAATGCCTGTATAAACTAACCAATTTCAGGAAGAGATTCTGGCAAGATCTTTTAATATACAAAAGTGTATTTGAATTCTGTAGTGTATTCTATAACCTGTAATTAATTTGCAATTCATTATGTGTTACAGAAGAGTGTAAACTCTAAAAGTTCTGCCTCACCCTCTTTGCAACTGTCATTAACTCTCATTCTAGATGATGGGTGGGGGTGAATTGTGAGGTCCTAGCAATGTGTAGGTGAGGGACCCTGATGGGTAAAAGAGGGCAGAGAGCTGCTCTGCCTCAGGTATATGTAAATGATTATAGAATTACTGTATACTTTTATAGTTCTGGGAACTCCCAGACATTTAGGAATAAAATTGCAATGTTACTTAAGCAATATCCAGTCTCCTAACCTTCTTCTGGCATAGTCAGATAGTGTGTTGAATGTGCTTTCCAATGCAATGTTACAAAAGAAACTAACTTTATTAAGACTATTTACATCTCTAAGTCATATCAGAGACATCACTCTTTGCCTAATGAAGTATGTTAAACTCACATGTAAAGCACTGTTTTCCTTTTTTCCAGATTTGCTTTCAAGCTGTTTCATTTTCATGCATTTCTGCTGTGTGTCAAGATTCATTCCTCTCGAGAATTCCCAAAGAAATGAAGGCAAACCTCCATCCGTAGCTATGGGCCCTTCTTAAGTACATAGGAATGAATGTATGCTATGGAAATGGTCTCATCAATCAGATGGCATGCCTGGTAATCTGGAAAATTCCAGCATTACAAAGACTAAAAACAAAATATTATTACATGGAAACTACTGTAGTGGGTTAGGTGATTGTTCCAAATAGATCAATGCGCTCTCTCTACCAGTTGCTTATACCAGTTTCTTATACAGTTGTCTTTCCACCATGTCTAGTTGTAGAATACTACTGAAACAAATAGTTTAGTAAGCTCTATCATTAATTTGAATAGAAATAGCATTTTTTAACACTTGCTAACTTGAAAAGGATATAAAGCATTGTGCCTCAGTGTATATGCCTATTTTTCAACTGGAACAGGAGAGAATGTTTTATCTTGTTATCTAGTTCAGTCTTTTGTCAAGGGGAATTCTGGAGTGGAACTTTTCTTCCTTTAAAGCAATAAGTACTGGTCTGGGTGGGATATTGTTCAGATGTAGGGATCCGGGTGTTCCTAATGACTCTAGTAAGTCTTTATGTTAAGGACTCTGTATGCCACTGTTCGTGAATTGCAGGAGCTCAGTGTGGAGTAAGCATTATTTGGAGGCAGAATACTTTGCTTTTTCTTTGCAGAGGCCCTTGAGATTGCATGGTTTAAATAAGTGTGATGGGGGAACATGAAAAAGAAACCAACAACAGAATTGAAGATCTGAAACTTCTCCACAAAGGGAGAAGACATTTTGTGGAACAGAAGGCATTGTGGAGTTGTGGACATCAAGATGGGGCAAGAGGAGTTGGCACCCAGTTAGCTTGTTTTGCATTTTATCGGGTGATTCCTGCAGGGGAGGAGACTCTTTAAGGGATGAGGAAGAATTTGAGATTAGGAGAACAGAAGGTTCAGGAAGGAATGTGGTTGGGTTTGGACCTGTGTGGGGGGGAGAGAGGGGAGAGTAGGATGAAAAGCGGAGAAAGGAGACCTCTACAAGATTAGACAAACTTTGAACGAAATCCACACAAGGGTCTTGTAGTGAAATCATTGGCCTGAGAATCTGTCTTGGGAAAGTCGCTTCATTTTTCTCTTCCTCCATTTCATTATCTTAAAACGTTGATAATTATTCTTATCCATACTTGTAAAGTATTTTGAAATCTTATATACAAATTCTATTTAAGTACAAAGTAGTAATAGTAAAATTACGATACTGTACTTAGCTACCTCACTGTGGTCTTGAGGATTATTCATTAATATTTGTAAAGTACTTCTTAAATTAGATGGAGGGATATGCAATAACAAATATGTGCAAGTGTCTTCAGCTAATGTTAAAAAGACAGAATTTCAAAAGAACACGGGATGTGTGGGAATCCACAAAGATCTTATTTATTAGCGGAGTTTGACATTTTATGACATCTGGACAGCTTTAGAAAATTTTCCTCATTCATTGCCTTCAGGTTACAGATGTTTTAATACCATCACTAAATTAAGAGTTACCAAAAATAACAGCAAAACTTGCTATCTGTATTTGAAAGATTAAGTAAACACATCATCACTAATAATCAGAAGTCTGTTTATTGATCTGTATTAAAATAAAATAAATGTCAGGAATAATCTATCGTCTCATTTTTGTTGGGAGAGACAGTTGATTTAGTAGCTAAAACTGCAATAAATTTAGCTGTTTACATGAGCTGGACATATTGGAAAGTAGCCAGAATAACTTGTCTGCTACACAAAAGGGATTTCATCAGCAATCCCCTTATATAGATTCTTCACTGTAATTTTTAGCTTCTGTAGACAGCTGATAGGAACACATTAATTTATCTTTAATATTTTGCATCTTTTGTAGTATACAATTACAAGGAATGTGAGATTTTTTTTTCTAAGGTGTATACTCAACAAATGTATATTTAATCTCTGACATTCTGTTAAAAATTTGGACCAAGATATAAAATGAATCTGTTAAAAATGTAAATCATGTTGCACAGGGCAATAATGTTGTGAAATGGGAAAGATTATTAAAATGTTTAACAGCCGCTGCATACCTTTACTGTTTAGATTTAGCTCTTTGCTTCAGAGATGTTTATTTGCACTTCCCAACTACAAAGTAAATGTCACATAAAGCTGTCTTTTGCTGGAGATAAGATACTGTATGCACAGGTGTGGCTAATCTATTTTATATATTGCCTTTTCTTTTCCTAAATCTTCTCTAGAGCCTTGCCTGGTTGAGATTAGGAAGCAAGTCTTACAGATAATAGTTTAAGATTTAAAACATTCTCAGATTCCAGTTCTGGTTCCAAGGTTAAATCAATGCCACACAAGAAGAACTCTTCAAGGATCTTAGGGTCTACACTGCAAAACTATGTAAGCTCTAAATAGTCAGGTTTGCCAGGAGAGAAAGTACAGCACGTTTATTAACTGCATAAATGCTTAGGCATCTGGAATCATCCAGGCTTGGACAAAAAGTTAATGTATGTATTAGTAATCATTCCAAAAGTGATATAATCTAATCTAATTAACATAGTCACAACCTACTAGGATTATGGTGCCTCTTCTTACTATCCTCTGTGTAACAGGCAATCTTATTTTAAAGAAGTAGGTTTGCCATATTTAAAGTTATTCTTCTCTGAAGAGGGACTATAAATGGTACCTTTTTACTGGGAATATATCTTTTTCTGATGTGTACTGGGAGACTTATCTGCTTTTACAAATTAACGCAAGTTTAATATTTTTGTTTTCACTTTCTACATCCCTTGGTACTGAAACAACACAGCTAAGACAGAATAGAAGCCAGACCCTTCTTTTTTGAACATCCATCACATTGTTTCATCTTGGTCTTTGAACCTAATAATCATTTACACCTGTGCAAACTCACTGACTAAAATGGAATTTTTACAATGTCACCAAAGGCATAATTTAGGGAAATGGAGTTTCACATTTATAGTTGATTATGCCCTGGAGTTCCTTTATTATAAAAGATGGATGAGAAGAAAGAACCCAGCTTGACTGCCTGATTCCACATGGAGTCTGAAGAGCTGCCAATTTGAAAGAAAACATCTTTTTATTTGGAAATGGACTCACATTGTATATAGACGTTGAGATTAAAAAATAGAACCCCATGATGCCACTTTTACTGAGTCACTTTTTAACCTAAAAAGTGTAGTTTTATTATATTGTAGACTCCTTTTGAGGGTAGTAAAAGTTCTTACCAAAGAAGACATTCAGCACCAAATATTCACAAGATAAATTTATAGGCATGGAGATCTCTCACATTTTGAAGTCGTCTACTGAGCAAGTGTTTGCTTTAACATAATCCCTGGCATGTTGCCTTTAGTTAATCCCCATCCAAAAAAAGAAACACCAAGCAAATCATGAATCAGTTTTTAGTATACATTGTACTATATATACTCTTGCAATGGTCCAGAAAAGCTAATCAGATTTCAGAATCTCATTAATTTACTTAATTCTGTAATATTAATATTGGCTTGCTGATACAAACAGCATCAGCAGTTTCATTGCTGTTTTCAGCATTCTTATAGCCTTGCTGGTCCCAAGTGAGTGAGGTAATATCTTTTATTAGGCCAACTTCTGTTGGTGAAAAGAGGCAAACTCTCAACCTCATACAGAGCTCTTCTTCCGGTCTCAGCAGTCTACATTTTTTGAACCTCCAGAAGGCCAATCTAATTAGATAAATACTGATCAGATATGGTATTTGGTGTTATAAAAATGAATTAGCTTAATGTGATAAGTGTCTGCCTTGTGTTATTGTTTTCTCAAACAGTAATAACTTCATAATAGGCTCTTCCCTTAGTCACACAGAACAATTCAGTGAAGAACAGATGCATATTGTCATATATCCAGGAATGTAATTTATGGAAATAAATAGACTTTTACATTTTTATCAGAGAAGTCAATGGTACACTGAATAGAAAATTGTGTGATACTTCAACTCTGTATCACATTCTTTCTACAGTTTTTTTTCCTGATATTTTCAGACATCTTTTAGCAGATTCACACTTAGAAACATTTCTCTTGATGCTTATAACTAAGTATTAGCAGTTAAGATACACTACCAAAGGGCTTGAATTTTTACAAACCCCAGTGGCCTATGTGAGTGCAAAAATATAATTGCTCTTAAGTCTTTATTTAGGTTTAACTAGTTGATGTTTCTCATGTGCCTGTGGTGAGATTGCATAATTATTTCAGGAAGATGAACACCTGCTGTTAATTCAAGTGGTAACATTTCAGTGAAGATACATAATTAAAAATATTCAATTTTATTATATTAACTTTTTGTACATTAGAGTATGAAAACCATTGTGGTCATATTTTCATAAAATATTTTCACATAAGCATAAGTTTAAATGAAAGTGTTTTGTTTTGGATAACTTTAGACATTTTGGACCATACTCCCCCTAAGAACCAAATTATTGATTTCATTAGCACACAATTCCTAGAGTTATAACTTATAGTATGTGTAGGCAATCTTTATTTTCTAGGTATTCATTTTATAAGTTTGTTGTCATTGTGAATAACAATTGTTGTTTAAATACCCTTATGCACATGTATCTTCAGTTATACAATCAAGGAGTGAAATGACAACTAAATTGATTTTTTTCATAACAATAATTGGAAAGATGGGAGTCTTTAAATAGACATTGAGAGTGAGAGATTAAATATAGGAAGGAAATTACTTACAGCCTGCTAACAGCTCTCAGCTGTATTGAATAGGCATCAGTCTTTCTCATCAAAGGAAATGCTTCCTATTCAGAGGAGAGAACCTGAGATGTGTCATTGGGAATTACAGGTGCTTAAAATAAGGCCAAAAGTCACCCTAAGTAATAATAAAGAGAAAGTCAGTAATTTACGAATAGGAAATTGTACTTGAGCTGCTTTTTTTTTTTCATTTAAGCATTGCATGTCCTCATTAGGGTCACTTGCCTATTTCATTAACACTCAATAAATATCAAATTTATCAAGTTAATATTTATATCTGAAATAAACTGAACCATTTGGAGTATATTGAATAATTTGGGCATGTATCTCATTTCAGCAACTGATACATGACTCTTCTAATTAGGGAAGAGGGAAAGGCTATATAACTGTTTAGATCTCACTGGACTTACCTATTAAACCATGGGTTGAAAAATACAGTGCAGATGCACAAAATCATTGTGCTAAATGCAATAGTTGGGACAAATAACACCAGTAATTAGTTATTAATTTTTAGTTCAAGACAAAATAAAAGTTCATAAAAATTAGAGATAAAATGGGTGAAAGAATCCTTTATTGGACCAGCTTTTGTCAGACCAAAAATTGGATCTGAAAAAGAGCTCAGTGTGTCTTGAAAATTTGTCAAAAATATTAGTCCAGTAGCACACATTTCCTCACTCACCTTGCCTCGCTAATCTTCTTGGACCAAAAAAATCCAAATTACACACCTGTTTTTGGTTTTTGAGGGGGTTGTTTGTTTTGGCTTTAAGAACATAAACTTTTACATTTTTTTGAGCAGACTGGGGAGGTAAAACTTAATAGGTAACAATCTCCTGCTTGTGTCCTCAGTGGAGTTTATATTCAGGATCCTTAGTACTAAGCACCTTTGCTTCTGCTACTTTGGCCCCTGCCACTAGAGGAGGATGCTATACATGCTGCATCAGTGTGTTGCAAACCCGGTTATATTAGCATCTAGCAGAAATCTGCATCACATGGAATAAATGCTAGCTTGATCTCCCCCTATCCTCCAACCCAGCTTTGCAAAAATACACAAACAACTCAGAGACCGAAATTAACACTATCAGTAAATTATAGAGAATGCAGAACCATGAAGTAATATAATGAACTGGGAACTATGAGAAATCTAGCTAGCCAATTGATGGAAAATGGGGAAAAAATATTTTATCCAATAGCAGTAACATGAATACAGTTCTGTGAATGCAGTTTCTTCATACTCATTCTTGGGAATTATGTGGAAACTCCATAGTCTACCTTTCCAAAAGAGATTTGCAATTTTCAGTATCCAACATAAGACCATCTGCAGAGGTGTCTGGCTTTCAGAGGATGGGTGCATGAAGTTGGCCACTCAAAAGCTGAAGCATCAGAGTCACTAGTCACTTTTGAAAATGCAAGCTTAGGAGTTTTAAAATCTACCAACCCTTTCACTATGTTCCAGAATATCCAGAATTGCCGCTTACATTGATCCAAATAAAAACAACAAGTAGTTCTGTAGCACCTTAGATACTAACAAAACTGTATAGTATCATGTTTGTCAGTAAGATTCACTTCATCAGATGAGTTGGAGTGGAAGTAACAGAATCCAAGATACATATATAAAAGCAAAACTTCGTGGGAGGGGGTTGCCTGTTGGTGAGGATTGGTCTGTCTCCAAGGACTGAGAGAGAGGGATTATTTTCCACGATAGGTTGTACATTGTGCGCTGGAGGAGTTTCAGCTTGGGACTGTAGGTGATGACCATTGGTGTTTTGTTATTTTCTTTTGTAATGGACAGGAGGAGTGCTGACCAGCACCTGGCGACTAAGGGGTTAAACTCAGGTAGCTAGAAAATATGTTGGCCAGGGGGCTGGCGAACTAACTGAAATAGAGGGATAAAATTTGAATTGGTTATAAATTCCTTGCCTGCTTTCTTTGTCTGGGAGAGATAAACCAGGAGTTGAGAGAGACAGAATGATTTAAACCCATGCAGGACTACCATGTCTCCAAGGAATTCAGAGCATGAGAGTGGACTTAAAAAAGAGGAGATAGAAAGTAAGTAAAAAGGGAGAAAAAGTGGATCTATTTGCATTCAGAGTATTTTTTCTTTATTTTGTGGTCTGGTTTGAACTGCTCTATGTGAATCTATGCCTCCCCTCGCCACTTACTACCTCACTTTGTGGCCAGAGAACTTTCTCTGTGTTTTAAGTTGTTTTCCTTAGGAGCTCTGTAACATCTAGCAACCAAGTATGGTTTATCAAGTTTTATCTTTAGATTGGTAACAAAAATCACTTTTTTAAGGTGATGATTTGATTCTTGTGTCCTGGAAGGTCTGTCTGTGGGTATTTGCATGCTGCTGAATGAGGGATCATCTACCAGAGACTGCAGCTTTTTTTTTTTTTTTCTTTCAAGCTCTTTTGCGACAAAAGAGCTTGGGGTACACCTGAATTGGTTTTAAATGTTCAATACTGGGTTTTAGGAGTAAAAAAAGCACTTGATGGTGGCAGCAATTCCCCAAAATCTATGTATTATGATTCTGGGGGAAGGTTTTTTTTAACCAGTGCGTATAGAGGCAAGGTTTTGAAGCTCTCTTGAGGGCCCTCACCTTCTACACTTGACTGCCAGAGTGGGGAACAGCCCTTACATCCTTGTTGGGCCTCTCTTGCAGGAGTTGATTTCTGGGCACTTGTCTGGCTCTGTCAAACTGTTTCCTCACTTTCCCAGCTGGATATTTAAGTTTTAAGAATGCCTGATAAAGATCTTGTAGGTGTCTGTCTGCGGGATTGTCAAAAAACTGATTGTACCTTAGGGCTTGCTGTAGCAGGGATTTTCTTGAGAAGATTGTATAGTTTATTTTGGTATTCCTCAGTGGAATCCTCTTCTGTTCAACAGAATACAGCTGAGACTTCGTCTATTCTCGGTGTCACACTGCTTTTCTTTACATACCAAAAGCAGCTGACTATTCTTCAGCTGTTCATAAGCTGTTCTGCAGCTGACTCATTTCCCTGTCTTTCTTTTTGCTATTCTTTACCTAACAAGACTGAGACTTTGCTCTGTGCTTTTCCCTTCTGTTGTACTTATATTCCTGTTGATGGCTCTTATTTCAATTCACACTGTTATAAATCCCATCCATTATGCCATATGAATCATAAGAAGGGTAACTGCACCAGTGTTCACCCTTTGTGGTTCCTTGAGGGCACCCACTGTAGTCTCCCAGCTCCTCAATCATGTCCAGCAAAACAGACTGCCTAAAGAGGCCAGCATCTGGATTTTGCCTTTCCTTTAAAGGCTATGAACAACTAAATTGTCAGCAGTTATGAGTTATTATGCAGCCCTTCATAAGCATGCAATCTGATTGTTAAAATGATCAAGCAAAATACTTCATATTAGCCAAAAACTGAAAGAATAAAGTTACCAGACATCACTCCCCCGCCCCCAATTCCAGCAAGAATTCTGATAGAAGTCAGTCCTTTAAACCTCACAAAGGAGTTTGTTGATGGTGACAAATTCATAACAGCCTTAGCTCAGAACTAGCAAATCCATGAATAGTCCAATTCCTTTTTGAAGCTTGTCCCTTTGAACTTCAGATTCCAGGAACATGTAATCAAACAGTGGTCTTTCCAATGAATAGTTTCAAAAGTTTGGGTTTTACATGCCCAGGGCAGGGGATTTGCATTCACCTTCTCCTAAATATTCCTCAGGAAAGCTACATTATATCATCTGCCATATTACTCATCATCATTTAGTCATCCAGGCCCACGCTAATATGTAATCTTTGATTTAATACAGTGAACTTCAAAGATACTTTGACTTAGTTCAATAGAATTTTTCAAGAATATTGCAGGAAATTGTCATCTCTACCACAGAGTGATGGCAGAGAGAAAAAGAGCATTAACTACTTAACTTAATACAAAGCCAATTTCCCTTGCCTTTAACATCTGCATTTTCACATCAAAAGCTACGGATGGGACACATCTACTCCACTTAATTAGCTTCATTTACATGTGTCCTATAATTGACATGTACTTCTTTTGCTGTTATATTTTTCTTGGATTCTGCTATTTCCACTGCAACTCATCTGATGAAGTGGGTCTTCCCCACAAAAGCTCATGATACTCTATATATATGTTGGTCTCAAAGGTGGCACAGCACTACTTGTTTTTAAAGTTACAGACTAACATGGCTACCCCTCTGGGACCAAATTAAAACAATATTAAAACTAATGAAGATGCAAGATTAGACAAGTTTCAACAGAGAGTGATGGAAGAAGCAATGGCATACAACCATGAGCATTGCAAATTCTGCATTTTATAAGCAGTAATACCACAAAATGTCAGATGCATCATTGTTTTATTATTTTATTCTAAGCATATGAAAGTAACAGGAATGAATTGTAAAATGTTGTCTTCTTTGGTAGCCATTGTATTAAGTTAAAGCGGGCATTTCTGAAGGGTAGAAGAAAACAGACAAAGACTGAAGTTTTAAGTTTACATGGAAACTGTAGTCCCATAGTTGCCAAAATGACCTACAGTGGACAGTAAATCTTATAGCTTCTGGGAGTATTATGTCCCATTTGCCAGTTTTTCAATAGATAAATAGCTTTCCTTAGCAGATCTGGTTAATTGGCTGAGCAAAGCAAAGCTCTACACTCAACTTGATGGATTTTCTCTGTTCGCTGTCTGTCTAGATCTAACGCAATAACTTTTCAACACCACAAATGATCAATTCCAAAATGTCAAGGAATTTTCTCAGCATTAAAGGGAAGAATCCTATTGAATTGGTGGAAAATACTAATATTGGAAGGGGAATTTCAGGGCACAGCCTCTTACTCATGGGGATGTATGTAGGGGGAACCCAAAGCTTCTGGAATTGGGGTAAGAGGAGAATGGAAAGGAAGTGGAAAATGAGGAGGCCACAAAAATCATAACTTGAGGTGAGAATAGGAACCTTGCTGTGGGAAGAGGAGGGAGAATGGGAACACACAATGTTCGTGCCATGGAGAAAGAATAGGATATGCTGGAATGGGGTCACATTGAGCCACTACAATGTGATGCTAGGGAAATGGGGTATACATAGAGCTCCTGACTTGCAAAGGCAAGTGAAGGATTTAGGTATGGAAGAAGAGGGAGAGGAAAGAGTGCACAGAATCCCTATAATGGGGATGTGGGAGAATGAAGAAAAATGGTATAGAAGGAAGGAGTCAAATGGTCACGCAGAGCCCCTGGCATAAAGCAAGTGGTGAAGAAGGCTGCAGGGAGTCTGTGAAAGGGGATTATAGGATTTATGTCTAATAACATGAGCAACTGAATGTTTCCAATACTATTTAATACCACATTTCTTGCTCCATGACAGCATCTTTCACATTTTTGTATGTGTCTTCTGGTATCTTTCTCTTTTTTTGTTTTCCGCTTGATGGTATTCATTCAAGGGCTTCTCTAGGAATACAGTTTCTTGACATGAGTACACTATGGATAAATCACTTTGCCTTTCTTTCTTGAATCATTGTCTCTAGAGTCTCTTTGCCAACCCTTTTTAAAACATTAACATTGATTAGTATGTACCACCAGCAGAAACCAAGTATTTTTCATGAGCATCTTTAAAGGAAAATATTAATTTTCCTTTTTTGGAACGTCTATTATTTGCTAAGTTTCAGAAGAGTACAATAATGTGGGTATCAAAATGACATTGTATAAATTTATCTTGGTTCTTGAGTGAATCTCTTTATATTTCCAAAAACAATTAGGAGTCCTGCGCAACCTTAAAGCTAGCAGATTTTTTAGGACATAAGCTTTTGTGGGTAAAATCCTCTTTATCAGATGGATTGGGTTAGAAGTTACAGAACCAGGAGTGTATACTTTATAAGGAAAAATTGAACCCTACTAATACAGGTTGTATCTCCCTTTAACAGCGACTCCCTGCTATGGCAACATCTGTGGTCCGGCTTAGACCATGGCTGTTCCTGGACCACAGAGCCCAGGAAAAGAGAGGTCTGGTGGCCAGGCAGGAGTGCTGTAAGGGGCACTAGTGACTCATCCAGGAGCCCAGAATGTGGGGGAGGGTGGAAAGGGAGAAGGGAGATGGCATGGTGGGGAATTCTGGCCCCAGCATCTGGGGAGCTCTATCCTAGCCATGGCCATGGACCTCCGACCCTGGCCAGGAAGCTCCGATCCCAGCGGCAGCCAGGGAGCTCTGGTCCTGTCCCTAGCCATGGAGCTCTGGCTGCATTCTGGTTCCAGCAGCCAGGGAACTCCAGCTCTAGCCCCACTGGAAGCCAGGGAGCTCTGTCCTGGGCCACGGAGCTCTGGCCCTGTGCCTCTGCCCCAGCTTCAGAGCTCCAGTCCCAGCTGCAGAACTGGAACTCCCTGGCTATGGAGCTCTTGCCATGGCACTCCAGCCCCGGTAGTAGCAGGGCTGGGGAGAGCACTGGCACACTAGGGCAGCAGGGGGGCAGGCTGAAGCTCTAGCCCAATGACAGCCCTGGCCACGAGTGGAGGGACCTTCCCTGGTCTGGCAAATCCCCTTGTTTGGAACCACGCAGGCCCCAAGGGTGCCAGACCAGCAAGGTCCAACCTGTACTATCAATTTAGGACTAAATGAGGATCTCAACTGGCTAACACACTACAAAGGCAATTTCCCCTCTCTGAATATTCACATCTCCAAACCAAAAAGATATGAATGATGCACTTCCATCCTGATTTGATTAGCTTCATTAACACAAGTGACTCTTTATGCTAATTTTGCTTTTCTACAGGATTTTGCCAGTAGAATTTGTTCCTTATTTATAGCTCCATTGCTCCTTTGAAGAGAGAGAGAGCCATTTGCAGTTAATTATGTGATCCCTTTGTGATATAAATACTTCAGCTGGCATAGGTATTTTTAATCTACATAATCTTGTGAAATTAGATCTATTTTAAGATCAGATATTTATAGGTGAAAGGTGGTGCATTAACCTGTTGAATTATTTCCCTCCTACTCTTTCCCCCCAGTATGTACTTAAATTGTATAGTTTTCAAATAACCAGATAAATAGAACAATGTAATTTAACTACAGCTTGGTCCCTCTTGGTCTGGCGCCATTGGGACCTGACTGGTCCCAAATGAGAGAATTTGCCAGACCCGGAGCCAGCTGGCCTCCTTTACTTCCTCCCCTGCTGAGTTGTCTGTCCTGCTGCTGTTGCCCCCCAACTCCAGGCTGACATAGGGAGACAGGATCCTCTGACCCAAGCACTGGCCTTGTGCTGTTGTGGACAGCCAGGTTTCCCCGGCTCCGCGCTGCTGCAGGTGGCTTATGCTCTCCAGTCCCCGGCTCCGTGCTGCTGTTGGTGACCAGGTTTCCCTGGCTCAGTGCTGCCATGTGCTGTTGGGCTTTTTCAGCCCCCAGTCCCATGCTGCCATAAACAGCTGGGGTTCTCTAGGGCAGCAGGCTGCTGTGGTTCTACAACCCTGGCCCCAGCACTGCTGTGTAACTCCTCCAGTCCTGCTGCTCCCAGTCCTGGCCAGGGTGCTGGACCTCCTGCCAATAGGCTCCCAAACTCTCTGGCCCTGCTGGACCATGGATGTTGCTGGACCAGAGAATGCCAGATAGCAGAGGAGCAACCTATACATATAATAATGCAACCAGAAAATCTTTGAAGCATGTAGGGCATTGAATTTAGTTAAAGCTATTTATGTATTTAGTTATTTTAAAGAGATAGATACAGAAAACCTTCATACTCTCTAAAACCTACTAAATTCCTCTTGTCTATCCATAATAATTTTCCTTTCATGTTTTATTAGTTTGTGCTTGCTGTTTAATCCCATTTTTCTCCAGGAATATGTATTTTTTTCTGTAGGGGAATTAACTAAAGAATATAATTTGTAATAAGCGTGACTATCTAATTCCTTAAGCCTCTTCATTGTAGCAAATTGTAAGGGATCAGCTTGTATGGTCCTCCCCAATTTTAAATGAGCCTTGAAAATGCTATTTAAACTTGTGAGAAGAGATAGAACCATAACCCCCATTCATTTTATATGATATGGAAAGAGCTAGAAAATTCCTAATTGCCTATGGAAAAATTATGAAAAGAGTGTGTGGAGGAAAAATGTGGCTAAGAGTATTGTTTTCTTTCATCATCACTCACTCTGCATTTGGTTCTGATTAAAATAGCCATAAAGTCAAATGGGAAGACTCCCACTAATTTTATTGGACATTGGACCTGGTTCCATGAAAGTGCTAGTATCCCTGTAACAGCAGAAACGGGTATATATTTATTGTCAGGGAAGATGTATTATATGAAGATTTTTGCCTTGTGGAATTTACAGTTTTGGAAAGGGCAATGTGAGAAGTATTTTCATGAGTAAATAAAGAAAAACATTGCAGTATTCAGTGGTTACAGCAAAGCAGATCCAAAAGTGGATTGTCATCGGTCAACTCTACGTAACAAAAATATAATTTGTATCTATGCCATATTTGGTCAATTTTTAAATTCATGTTTGTAGCTATCTCACCTTTGAAAGCAAGTTGATGGTTGCCATTTCTATGTATCCATAGAAGAGATTGTCAGATGTAATTTACTTCTGTGTTGGGGAGTGTTTCTTATTTTAGAAAAAAAAGAATACATGCAAATTGCTGCTAAAGATAGAATACATTCTGACAGGATTACAATTTTCTTCCATTTTTGGATCTACTTATCTTTTGGAAATGCTGGTCACAAAACGTATGATTCTAGAAGCCTGGTTATATAATTTAATATATAACATTGAAAATGTGATATACTGGACACAAAATCACCCTTTTTTCAGATGTTAAAACTGAGGCATAGAGCTGTTCAGTGACCTGTACTACATCACAAATGGTGAGAGAGTAGCAGAAGTCAGAATAAAATATCAGACTCCTCACTCTAATGATTGTTACTACCCAACAACAAGATAATGTTCCTTTGCCTAGGTGTGACCTGTTCTGCTGTTTTTAATTATAATATCAGTGGAATATTTCTCATATAGATGGACTTGGATTTATTTTATATAGTGTAAGAAAAGAAAAAATGAATTTGTTTCTTACTAGTTTGCATATCTCAAATTAGGGCATGAAAGTAGAACTCCTGGTTATTTGGGAAGAAGTGTTACTCTTTAAAAAGTTCAGTTGACAAACGTAAATGGAAATTGAAATTTAATATTCTTCTAATATTCTACTGAGAAGCAGAAACAGAATGGAACCCATGAAGCCTTATTCATAATAAGTTCAGATTGAACAAAGTGCATGATCAGAGGCTATGTCTAGATTGCAGAGTTTTTGTGCAAAAATTTGCCATTTTTACGCAAAAATTCACGGAATGTCCATACCTCACGCATGTAATTGCAAGTAAATCGACAGAATGGAGGGATTTTTGCATAAGTTATTCCTCTTTCTATGAGGAATAACTCCTTTTTATGCAAGAAAAAGACCCTATCAGAAAAAGCACAGTTGCTCTGGTGGCCATACTGTGAATAGCTACTAGCGCTTTCTTTCGAGAGAGTGTCCATGCAGTCTGGACACTCTCGTGTGCAAAAGTGAATCACTTTTTCGATACTCTTTTGCAATGTGGAAGCTCTCTTGTGCCTGGGCTGCTCCGCTGCCGGCTTCCCCGAGCCCCTCCGCGGCTTTGCTCCACGGCTTCCTGGTCTGCAGACCAGAGAGACGCGGAGAAAGCCCCGGAGTACACGGGCGGCAGGACTGCGAGGTCCTGCAGTCCGTGTCCTCCGGGGGGAGCCCCATTCGTAACTGCGGATCCGACATAAGTCGGATCCGCGTAACTCGGGGACTGCCTGTAGTATCACTGAGAAGTACTTATTCAGTTCCAGGGAGAGATTGATTTTTAACACCTATGGTTATCTGGAACTACAGGTTATTTGCTTATTAATGTGTCTTGCTAACTTCAACTAATTGCATGCCTGTTCTCTACTTAATTAATAAAATCTTCAAAACAATCCTTTGAAAGGAAATTAATTTCCTAAATCATGATGGAAAATTAGAAATTGAAACTTCTTAGCACCCATACAATAGCACTAGAAAATCAAAGGGCTTTAGGGGTTAAATTAAATAGTTTCCAAAGCCAGTCTGTTTCTTTATGATTGCAGGCAGGTTATTTTTTCAAAAGTGTTTTTTGGAACTATTAATATTAAGAAGCAGAAAATAAAATGAAAGAATAATTGTGTTTGAAATATTTTTTTTATATAATTCCTAAAATGATTCATGAGGACTGTTTGTCTGTTCTCTAATTTAAAATGCAGTCTGTTTTTTATTGGATGAGTTAAAATATAATCTCAAATTATGTAATAAACGTATACTTTTGTGAAATACTCTATTTATTTTTAATATGTTTTGTTTTTGTTATGCCAGTAAAGATTAGTTTATTTTATTTATAATGTGTTTATAAAAATGTATAGACAAACATATACTGCTTATTGGTAATTAAAAACCCATTTTGGAGAGCTGAGATTGCTACTCATTTAACTTTCAGACCAGTCACTCAGAATTGGTAACCACCACGTACTGCACTGAGTTGCTCATTCTGAACTGGATCCAAAGGGTGAACATCAGAAGTGAATAGAAAATAGGCAGAGAGATAATTTCCTGCAGTATCTTTGAAATATTTTGCTGCACTTAGTTTAATTAAGCTTCTTCACTGCTTCTCTCCACAATGCCGGTTTAAGGATTTCTTATGACAGTGGCTGCATGCTCCCTGAAAACATGGAACATCCTCTTCTGGTCATCAGAATAGAGCAAGTCAACCTGCTCAGTCTTTGTCCATTCTCAGTGTCACATAACACTGCTTTTTGTTGCATAGCTGAAGCAGCTGAACATTCTTCAGCTATTGATAACTCATTTTCCCTGATTTTTTTTTCTATTTCTCAGGCTATGTCTAGACTGCAGGCTTCTTTCAGAAGAACCTTTTTTCGGAAGAGATCTTCCAAAAAAAAAGTCCACACACACACAAGCACATCAAAAAAGTGATCTCCCTTTTCAAAAGATAGCATCCATTAGTGGATGCTATATCTCTCATTTAAGCTGTGATTACTATGGACAGAGCGGCCACCAGAGCATCTGTGCTTTTTCCTCTTTCCTTTTCTTGTGAAAGAACTCCTTCCCTATCCACACATGCCTTTTTCTGAAAGATCTCTTTCAGAAAATGACTTTTCTTGTAGAAAGAGGATTACCAACACCAGAAAAACACCTCTGTTTTTTCTATTTACTTTTGGAAAAATGTGATTGCAATGTGGATGTAACTCAGATTTTGTCAGAAAAATGGCTCTCCTCTGTCCTTTTTCCCTTCTATTGTACTTGTTTTCTGGTGATGGCTCTTTTGGCAATTCACACTGTTATAAATGCCACCCATTACACCATATGAGTCATATTAAGGGTAACTGCACCAGTGTTCACTCTCTGAAGTTTCTTGAGGACACCCACTGTAGTCTCACAGCTCCTCAATCATACCCAGTAAAACAGACTGCCTAGAGAGGCCAGCACCTGGATTTTGTTTTCTCTGTAAAGGCTGTGAACAACTATATTGTCAGCAGTTTTAAGTTAAGCCCTTTATATGCATGCAAATTGATAGTTAAAGTCCTCAAGCAAAAACACTTGATATTAGCCAAAAATTGAAAAAAGAGAGTTATTAGAGATCACACACACACACACACACACACACCCGCCCAACTCCAAGGACTCTGATAGAAAACAGTCCTTCACACCTCACAAAGGAGTTTGTTAATGGTGACTAATTTATTACAGCCTTAGCTCAGAACTAGCACATCCATGAATAGTCCAATTCCTTTTTGATACTAGGCCCTTTGATCTTCAGATTCCAGGAAAAGGTAATCAAACAGTGATCTTCCCAGTGCATAGTTTAAAAAGTCTGGATTTTACATGGTATGGGCAGGGGATTTGCGTTCACCTTCTCCTAAATATTCCTCAGGAAAGCTACATCACCTCATCTGACACTTTATTCATCATAGTCATTTAGTCATCCAGGCCCATACTAATATGTAATCTTTGATTTAATACAGTGAACTTCAAAGGTACCTTGACAATAGCATTTTTCAAGGATATTGCAGGAAATTGTCATCTCTGTTACAGAGGGAAAAAGAGCACTAGAACAAATAGGTTCTTTAGGTGTAAGAAATAATGAGATAGAGAGAGAATGAACAAACATGATAGGTAGACACAGCAGGGAGGAAATAAGCAGTACCTTGGATGAAATAAGTAGGATGAAGGTATCCACAGTGCTTCAGGCTGGGTGGGAGCCAAGGTCAATAAAGAAGGAGAAGGAACACATTTCAGTAAAGAAAATTAACCATGTGGCAAAAAAGACAATAAAACACATTTTAAATTATAAATGAAATATTTAATTAATTATAGAAATTATAAGCCATATTGCACTAATAAAAAAAGTCTGTGGTGGCTCACCCTTAAAGGACAGAAGTGCTGGGGTTTGTAAACCATGATTACAGGTATGCTTGGGTTGAATCAGGTAATTGTCTGTAAAGGGCACTAGGGGGAGCTGTGAAAGGGGAAGACTGTGAAGCTGTGGCATAATCTGCAGAGTGAGAAAACGTTTCTGCAGGGATGACTATGAGACCAAGAAAGCTGCCTCAGGCATGGATATATGGAAGAGAAACCATGTGCTGCATGGCATTAGGAACGGCCTTTGGGGATTTTGAATTGCATGGGTGATTCATTTTATATCAATAAATCAAATCCGCAAGGAGGGTTATTCTTGACAAAGAAAAATACTAAAGAGAGGTTTTATTTGTATAGTGCAAGGGAGAAACTGAGGCAGGGTGCCTGTAGCATCATCATAGACTGTGAGGAAGTACACAGGCTCCCATTTCAGGGTAAAGTTCCTAAGAAATTACAACTCCTAGAATATGGAATGCTGATCCGAATAATTTTTTAGGGCACTTTGCATTTCCTTTCTCTCAGCCCAGAAAATGGGAGCAACAGAAGCCTTGTTTTGGGTACTGCTCACATGTAAACTATATGACAAAGGAAATCTGCACAGAAAGATGCAGAAATCTTTACATTTCACTGCACTTGGGATATTTTTATTTGTGTTACCACGTAGAGGAAATACTGATCACAAATTCAAGTGTGAGGGGCCAATGCATGGCAATTGATCTATCTAAATTAGGGATTTGACACTCCATCTTGGCCTTTCTGTTACACTAGAGATCAGTGTGACAATTGAAGAAGGATCACAGTTACAACTCAGGACAGAATTGCCAAAATCAAAATCCAGCAGCAGCAAGATTACTTTGTTTTCTAAGACTATCATACTGGTGGGACAGCTTTCCATGGTAGAGGCCACAGTACCTTAACATCTTCTGCCTTGTGCTAACTTACAATGTTTTTATTGTGGATGTTTGCTGAGGGACACTACAGAAATCATAATCAGTGCAAGCCTTTTTTTGCATGGCTGATATAAGAAAATATACTGAAAGAGCTCCCACATAGCTTCAGTTAGTCCTTGGAAATAGTGATACACTCTCAAATATATTTTACCCTTTGAACCCAAAATAAGTAAATGAAAGACCTAGAGAAGTCAATAGGGGCTCGTCTACACTGGCCCCTTTTCCGAAAGGGGCATGTTAATTTCACAGGTCGTAATAGGGAAATCCGCGGGGGATTTAAATATCCCCCGTGGCATTTAAATAAAAATGTCCGCCGCTTTTTTCCGGCTTTTAGGAAAGCCGGAAAAGAGCGTCTACACTGGCCGTGATCCTCCGGAAAAAAGCCCTTTTCCGGAGGATCTCTTACTTTGAAGTAGGAATAAGAGATCCTCCGGAAAAGGGCTTTTTTCCAGAGGATCGGGGCCAGTGTAGACGCTCTTTTCCGGCTTTCCTAAAAGCCGGAAAAAAGCGGCGGACATTTTTATTTAAATGCCACGGGGGATATTTAAATCCCCCGCGGATTTCCCTATTACGACCTGTGAAATTAACATGCCCCTTTCGGAAAAGGGGCCAGTGTAGACGTAGCCTAGGAGTCCTGCTTGATCATGCCAGATGCCCAGACTGATTTATTTATTAGGTACTTAGGGCAATTTTTTCCCCCCTGAATCTATTTGTGAATGGAGTCTTCTGTGTGAAGTTTCTCCAAATCAGAGCTCAAATTATCTGGAATTCTCCCTTGTTCTTTATTGTGGATAGTTCAGTATTATCTGAGTGTAGTAATTGCTTATTGTATTTATCTGCTGATTTTCAAGGCAGTGCACGCTAGGAGAGTTTGAATGGTTCAGAAAGTAGATTAATGAGGCCTGGCTTTAAAGTCTTGCATTTGGTCTTTCTGCCTGTCCAAGTAAGCCAAATAGGAGTCCTCTCTCCCAGCTTAAACTACTGAGCAAAAGCCCAATGTACTTTAAGCCAAATGTACGTTACACACAACATTTCCCTGTTATGCTGCCCTTAAAAATTGTTGATTTTCATTAAAATGGGCAGTACAATGGAAAAGCAATTACATAATGATTATAAGTGAAGGTTTTGAGCCCCCCACGGCTGTCAGCACTCCTACAGCATTCTTGGATGCAAGCAAGCACTGACCTGAACTGGTGCAGAGATTCTGGAACTCACTGAGATTTGGAGCGAGCAGACCAACCTCCTCTGCACCTAAAGGTGCAACGCCAGTGTCTATGGCCAGATGGACACATGTGGACCTTCGACCAGGTCCACATGAAGATAAAGAAGCTCCAGTAAGCCTACAATAAGGACAAGGAGCAGAGTGGACACTATGGAGGAGCACTGCACACCTGCAGCTACTATGAGAAGCTGGATGCCATCCTGGGAGGGAGGCCAGTCAATTCCCCCTCCCTTTGTTGTTGTCTGGCCAGGACGTGCCCGGCGTCAGCCTTCACAAGGGTGGGGTTGTAGAGGATGACGAGGAGGAGGAGGAGCAGGCCAGCAAGGTGACCATGCCTGCCAGCCAGGAGCTGCTCCTCACCCTGAAGCTGACCCTTTCTTCCTCCCCCAGGATGTCTCCCAGTCATCAGAGAAACCCAGGGAAGGCAGTTCAGGTGAGCTCTCTAACTTTACCTGTATTCACACGGGGGTCTCACAACAGCCTTTGCACATGAGTGCACATGGAGTGCCAGCTGGAGTGCTCAGCTCCATGATGCACAGGAAACCCTTGGTCCTTCCCATAGCGTTCCTAGAGAGGCCTGCCTTACTCTGGCATCTGTGGTGGGACACCTTTCCATGATAAGCCATCACTTAGGAAGCTGGGGTCATGGGACCACACAGCAGTGCTATATGTGCCACAGGCTCATGCCTGCACTTGGGCAGCATCCGCTCCTGGTCAAGCGCAGTAATGTGGAGGAGACCAATCCCCTCCATGGGAGCCTGCCTTTGTAACTTTTCTTAGCAGTTGGGCCTGCTGCAAGTGTAGCACGTGCACCACCTACCACACCATCCTCTACTGGAGGAAATGCACCCAGGAAGACCTACTGCGGGAGCAGATGGCCTGCCTCCAGTCCCTAATCCGGGGGCTTAACAATGAGCACCAAAAGCGGGCTGCTGACCTGGAGGAGCACTGAGCTGACCAGGAGCAGTAGAAGACCATTTGCTATCAGCTGGTGAGCCAGCATGAGGCCATGTACTCTTCTTTCACCTCAGTAATGGAGCACATGGCCTCATGCCTGGAGCAGGCCACCAGCCACTTTCCCACCCCGTCCCCATGGCTTTCCCTCCTAATCCCCCAGGGGCATTGAAGCCTCTGAACACAGGGCAGTGGGACCATATGGGCAGTCAAAGCCTTCAGAGCTGACCAAGGCACGTGCCAGTCTCACTTCTGACCCCCTCCCCACCCCCGCACCCTCCTTTTCTCCCCTCGTCCATTCTAGGTCTTTTCCCCATCACCTGACATTGATGTCTGTGAATCAGCCTTTGTGGTCCACCAGGACCTGAAGAACTATGGAAAAGTACCCCTTCCTATTTATGCAGTCTGAGGCATGGCGGATGAAGACATGCGTGCCGTGTATGCCTCCCCCTTCCCCCAGCAGCTAGGGAAGCCCATAGCGACAACACGATATATGATGGTGTCAACGTTGCCCAGAGTGATGACTCTTTGTAGCAGCACTTTGTTGATGGCCTTGGCTACTTCATAAGCACAGCCCCAACTGTGGATTTCCCAATGCTGAACTAGTTCCTGACAAAGCGGTAGTTGTCCCACATGGTGAGCTTCCACAGGGCAGTGGTGATGGTGGGTCACATGCAGGTGTTGTCACCTGAGGACAGAGGTGAGCCATTCACAGAGCTCCAGGAAGGTGGCCTTACACACGTGGACGTTCTGGAGCCACTGCTGGTTGTCCCATAGTTGCAGGACAATGCGGCCTCTCTAGTTGAAACTGTCTCCCACAGCCAGAAGTGGCATTCCATGGTATGCAGGTATCTTAGGGGTATTTGCAGCAGCAGGAGTGCCAGGACCTTGGGTGAAGGGGTCCTCCGTTTCAGGCTGGTTGTCATCCTTCTGGAGCAGCATGTGGACAGTGTGGACAAAGTGGGCCATGAGTCACATCATGAGGCCCACGAGCCTGGCACTGCTTTGCTGCAACTCCAGCTCCATGATGTCAGTGTCGTGGTGTCCACAAGGGCAACTAGAGCACTCTGCATCCATGGTGCCCCATGAGGGGGAGGAATGATGTGTGAGATGAGGCTATAGAGAAGAGCCCCTGAAAGCACACATTGCAGCTTGACAGACCAAGAAGCCACATGATGTGTCCATCCTCCTCGTTCCCTCTCCAGAGTGCATCCAGGGGCGCTACCCATGAGGCAGAGTCCAATTTGTGTGGATGCACTATTTTGAAATAATTTCAGCTATTTCAGTGCTCTCCCATAGTGTGGACATGATTTTGTTATTTCAGAAGTTATTTTGATTTTACTTGTTTTGAAATTATTTCCTAGTATAGACATGCCCATAGGGTTCATCACTATGCATTTAGCTCAATTGCCTTTAAGTACAAACTTGTACTGAAGATCATTGATTATAATGTAGGAAACAAGTTGTTAATTGAATGACAATGATTTGAAAATGTCACATAATTTCATTTTGGTATTGGCAGGCAAAAAATGGGAAATTTTGACTCTTGAGTCTCTCTTATTTTTTTCCTGTTTTATTCTATCCTATATTGATTATGTTATGAGTGGTAACCAATTTGTAGATAAATATGGATGTCATTAGTCATCATTTACCTTAATTGACAATGGAACAAATTCAGCCCTGGATTAAAGAAACTAACTTTATTGGCTTTCATGGGGATTTGCCAGTTCATTTTAGTCAGCACTGAATTGTCCCAGTGTCTAATTCACTCTTAAATTTAATTCCAGTTAACTTTGGAGAGAAAGCATGAAGCTGAGTAGATATAATAGTCAGGTATTACAATTAATTGCAAAAATAAACGAAAACACTTTTTTCATCAAAAAATGAAATTTAGTTCTACATCAAAAGATATTCCTGATTTTTTTGTTGTTGTCTTTGACTCTCAAATAAAAGTTTTAAAGTTCATTTGGAAACTAAAGAAGTTCAGAGAATGTCTTCGGAATATGAAATCTACTTGGCATGGAATAGATAATTCATTTCCAATTTTTTTGCCTTGATGTGGAGTCCTGACTGTTTCAGATATTTATTCTAGAAAATTGACCAACTTTTAAGCCTACTATGCTCTTCAATCTAATTTATTTTTGTTTATCCACACTGGATTCTTTTTCAGAAAAATTGTATATGGTGGAGTTATGCAGTACCTGAACATTTGAATCGACTGAACATCTCTCAGTTTGTCTTAGACTGCTAGAAATAATATAATTTTAAGTTGGTTTTGAACCTGGTTCAGTGGAATTCTTTCCATTTACTGGATTGGAATTGAATCAGGCCCTTAGTTAACATTTTTATTCTATTTACCTTGGGCCCAGTCTTATTTTGCACATACTGTATATGTATTCCTTGAGAGGTATAATCTATAAATCTATACTCGAGACTCCACAGGTTATAATCAGTCTTTCTGCTTGCTTAATATCCTTTCTTGAAGTTCTGCAAATTACTTGAAATTCCTAGAAGAATAAACAGAAATAGTTTTGGATTGCTCTTATTGCCTGCTTACAATATGTTTTGATGACACTAAGGGTGTGTCTAGACTACATGCCTCCTTCGACGGAGGCATGTAGATTAGCCAGATCGGAAGAGGGAAATGAAGCCGCGATTAAAATAATCGCGGCTTCATTTAAATTTAAATGGCTGCCCCGATCTGCCGATCAGCTGTTTGTCGGCAGATCGGGAGAGTCTGGACGCGATGCCCCAACAAAGAAGCCTTTCTTCATCGACACAGGTAAACCTGGTTTCACGAGGCTTACCTGTGTCGATGAAGAAAGGCTTCTTTGTCGGGGCATCGCGTCCAGACTCTCCCGATCTGCCGACAAACAGCTGATCGGCAGATCGGGGCAGCCATTTAAATTTAAATGAAGCCGCGATTATTTTAATCGCGGCTTCATTTCCCTCTTCCGATCTGGCTAATCTACATGCCTCCGTCGAAGGAGGCATGTAGTCTAGACACACCCTAAATTAGATTGTGATCCTGCACATTTTTCTGCCTGGGCAGAGGTGTCACTTGAGTAAGGCTTTGCAGGGACATGGAACAACTTGTGTTATCTGGGCCTTAGTCACTGCCTCCATCATATGACTTTTTTTGGGGGGGAAGGGGGAGAATATGCTTCTGTGGAACATCACAAATTTGTAAGATTTTATTCCTCCCCCGATCTTGCTCAAAAGAACGTATCTAGGCTGACACTTGTATGTTTTCCCAGTGCGCTGTTCAGCTGCTATTTGTTTATTCCATCTGCCTCAATGTGTTGTAACCCTGTGTTATCTGGTGGCTTCTCCACATTGTCTGCAGTGTTCACAAACTCAGTTTTTAAGATTCCTATCTAAGATTAAGATTTCCCATCATATTTCTCTGCAGTTAATAATTTCAATGAATTCCTTCTATGCAGACTAATTTATTTTAAACCGCATATACTTTCTATTCATAATGGTGTTTTATAATTCCAACTAAAATGCATTAATAGAAATTAAATATCTACATGTAGTTTAAATACTGCAGTGATATATGCTTAAAGGATCTTTTCTTTAGCTAGGAATGAATGAAATTCTCTACAATGTATTGCACTAATCCATTAAAAATCTTTGTCATGGATTTTTCCACTCAAATAAACAGGTTAAAACAAATCTCATGTCAGACATATTTGAGCTTGCATTTCTTTCTGCTTTTTTATAAGTTGTTTTCAGAAACATTGACAGAAATATGTTATAGTAGAAGAGATAGAAACATTGTGGTTTTTTTATGAGAGCCGAAAGTTTGGCTTCCAAATCCACATTTAGGCATTTATGGCAGTGGCCAGGTTCTGAGAGGTATTATGAAGTGTTGAGCTTCTAGCCTCAGTCATTAAAGTTTATGGACGTTGGCTGGCTGCTCAGCATCTCTGAAAATTAGGTACCTAAGTAGACTTTTTAAAAAAGAGTTTTGCCAATAAAAATTTTAGTGAGTTACTTGGTATATTAAACTGTAGCATTTCCCCTGACTGATATATATTTGTGCAATTGAGAATCCATAACAAAAAACCCTTTATTCATAGAATATGATGTATCTCCTCCAATACAGTAGTGCCTATTGGCTATTTCCATTTTTATGTAGGCTGCCCAGGTTGTGGATAACAATATTCAATACAGTATTGCCATGGTTACCTATCAGCGTATGTTTCAGAATTCATAGCTGTTATTGTACAGTATATGTCAAAATGGGTCTCTCCTATCCACCTTTTCACGCTGTGCCATCTGTAATGTGTCATAGGGTTGAATGAACTTTGTTTGACTTTCTGTTTTTTACCATAAGAGAAAACTAGTTTATTTAAACAGATGTTGGAGTTATAGATGCTGAGAGACAAAAACTGCCATGATCACCTACAAAGCCCTATGTATAATCAACTAATAATCTTTACTGATCAAGTGAAAATTCCATCTTAGGAGCCTCATATCAGGACTCTCTTGCATATAATCAAAAGCAAATGACCTTAATAGACTTTAATGATAAGATGATGAAATGGAAAGTTATCCAGTGCTCTTTAATTACTCTGAAACTTGATGTCAAGCAATTCAAAATGTAGCAAACATCTCTTAATACGACAACACTATAGAGAAACAACTCATAATGAACCAGTAGTCCAGTCAATATGTAGTTAAAAACTAACCAACCTCAATAGTTTAAATTTGTGTATTGAGACTGCAGGTGCGGTTTAAAGGACTTGTAGATTTTTGTGCAAAGCAAATTGAAGGCAGATGATCAAACCACGTACATGATTGCATGGATGCCATAGATTATCATTAGCCCAATTGAGACTTCATTCATTAAGTACAGTCCTGGGGAATGTGGTGCAATGTCACTGCATGGAACATTAAACATGTCAAATTTTTTTTTATTTTGAAAAATGCAGAAATACTTATTATATAATGCTATTTGCCTATGTCAGAAGTATGAGAAAAAAAAATGAAAATTTTGAAAAAGTAATTAACTAGTTAAACCAACGTTGAGGTTTTTATTTTAAATGGAGAAAGCCACACTCCAACGTAAGATGAAATGAGCTCTGAATTTCTTACAAGATTGCTTTGTTGGATAAGACATCAATTCTGCTTATATTATATAGCAAGAAATCTAAATCTATCCTGCTCTCAGAAGAAAAAGGCCTCATGGAATCTAACAAAGACCTTTTTCATGTCCAGTTGAATAATTTATTTCCAGTGAAGCCCCTCTGAAAGTGCTGACTGAAATGTCATTGTGTGGCAAGATGAGAATTTTTTTAACTGTTTTTTTAAAATGATTATTAGGATTGAAATTGTATAATAGAAGAACTGAATTACAGTAGTTGGCATTTTATCTAAAAGAAAGAGAACCACTTTTCTAACTCATGGATTTTTTTTTTGATCAACCATACTACCCTGTTCATGTCGAGTAGACCTTTACTCACCAATTTTTTGACTAATTATGATGCAAGGTATCTATCTACTTAGCATGTGTAAAATTGGCACAATGAGAATCCTAATGATTCATCTTTTTATGAAGTATTGATACAAATTTTAGCTAGAAGCAGATAACATGATTTGAATTAAATTCTAGAATGGGTCTTTTTCCTGGGCCTTTGTTTATTCATTCCTTTAACAATTCTTTATTTATACAATGCCAAAATTCTGTTCAGTGGTTTAAAGACACATAAGGTACGTCTAGACTACAGGCTTTTGTCGACAGACGCTTTGTCGACAGACACTGTCGACATAGCTTCTGTCGACAGAGTGTCTAGACTACATCCAGTTCTGTCAACAAAGCAACCCGCTTTGTTGACATGAGAGTGTAGACACAAAGGACAGCGTAGATGCAATAACACCTTCTGTCGACAGAACTCTGTCAACAAAAGGCGTTATTCCTCATAGAATGAGGTTTACTGCTGTCGACAAAACTTCCAACTTCTGTCGATGTTATGTTGACAGAACTCGGCAGTAGTGTAGACACAGGTATAGTTTTGTCATCAAAAGGCCAGTTTTGTCGACAAAACCCTGTAATCTAGACACACCCATAGAAAGACAGATCTCTGTTCCAAAGAGATTGCAGTTATAGAAGAGAGAAAGAAGGTGCTATGGTATGCAGCAACATATTTCTTTTCTGCTTTGTTTGTTTTGTTTTTTGTTTGGTTGCAATAACAATGGTGGTGTTAATCTCCCTATGTAATTTTTGAATTAATAGCTGTATGGTGAAGCTGAGATATTGTCCACAGCATGACAGAGATAAAGGAGAGCCTCTGCGCCCAGTTCACCCTGCTCCATTATACCTTGCATCCAGTGCCAGTGCCAGTGCCAGGAGAGGGAAGGGAAAGAAAGGAGAGAGCTCAGCCCACTTCCGGCTTAACCTGGTGAAGAGTTGCCTGCTTGAAAGGGTCATATATCTGCCAATCAAGAAAGCCACTAGGCATCACATTCTCTCTCCCAGCCACGGGAAACTATGAACGAGACCTCAGAGACTCCAGTAACTAGGGCTGTGTCCAGACTCCATGCCTCCGTCGACGGAGGCATGTAGATTAGCCAGCTCGGAAGAGGGAAATGAAGCCGCGATTAAAATAATCGCGGCTTCATTTAAATTTAAATGGCTGCCCCGATCTGCCGATCAGCTGTTTGTCGGCAGATCGGGAGAGTCTGGACGCAATGCCCCGACAAAGAAGCCTTTCTTCATCGACACAGGTAAACCTGGTTTCACGAGGCTTACCTGTGTCGATGAAGAAAGGCTTCTTTGTCGGGGCATCGCGTCCAGACTCTCCCGATCTGCCGACAAACAGCTGATCGGCAGATCGGGGCAGCCATTTAAATTTAAATGAAGCCGCGATTATTTTAATCGCGGCTTCATTTCCCTCTTCCGAGCTGGCTAATCTACATGCCTCCGTCGACGGAGGCATGGAGTCTGGACACAGCCTTAGTGACTGCAGCCCAGAGACTCTGGCATATTTGACTTTACCACACTCCTGAGAACTCCATCTGAAGGACCCCACAGAGGTTCTGCTCAAGATGTTCAAGAGGGCACCACAGGAGTCAAGTCATGGACCACAATGGCCATGCACCAGACAGACTGAAGGAAGTCTGGTAGGAAATAGCCCAGGGCTCTAAGTGCCTCATGTTCAGGGATCAGCTTCCCCAGGACCCTGGTTAAATTGACCCAGTGAAGTGGGACAATCTGGGTTCCCTGCACCCAGTGCCTGAAAGACTGATGCACCTATCCAGATTGAAAAGGGAGCAGATATCAGGCATGCCAACTGTGAGGCTGCCTGGGCATCCAATCATTCTCTTACAAGCTATAATCTTCTTCAAACTGGGGAAATGCTGAAGGTTTGATTATTGCATTATAGAAGGAAGTTTCTAACCTTAGCTAGCTTATCTCTGAACTAAATAAGTTACTTGATGTTTTTCACTAAGGCTTCCTTAGCATTTTGCATCTGTAAGGCCTTTTTTTCATTCATGTGAATTTTTGGACTGGAGCTTTTAAAATTGAATTCTTCAGCTTGTGCTCCATAGCTATTTCATCAGCTACAGATATGGCTTTATTCAGACCTTCTCTCTCTTTGCAGCCTATAACCTTATAGGTCATTTGTATAACATCCTGGTAATTCTCTGCTGAATTAATCCTAGAAATGAGTCAGTGGGTTCAGATCAAAATAAGAACCAGCTTGAAGATTTGCCCTAAATTCAAAGTGATTTTGAACCATCTCATGTACAAGAAGCTGAGTTAACATTTAACATTTCTTTTCTATTTTCCAGTTTAAGCCAGGATACAGAATGGAAATAGAATATCCCCAAAAGCCAACAACATCTATCAACTAAATAACTCTTTTCATGTTTATAACTATACTAAAACCAGGAATGAATAGAAATGTCAGGGAATACATGTTTTTACAACAATAAGAGAATTAAACATTTTATAGTTTAAGCATCTGAATTTTGTTTACTTAACTTCAATCACAGTCCTTCAAGATTCTTTGATTTGCTACAGAAATATTAGAGGCTTGAAAAAGGCTTGAAAAAACCAGGGACAATAAGCAAACAAAACTTAAAAAGCAGTGCAGGGGATGAATTCTGATACATATTAAAACATTAACATTAACTTTGTCCTGCTCCAGCAAGAAAGAAGCAAGTCCTTTCTACTGAGATGAAAGGTTGTGATGTAATAATTTCCTAAAAGCAAAACATACTATTGATATAAAGCTAATTAATATTTAAGACCACGTTAATCTTTGTGGAGTTATGCCATCAGAGAATTTGATCTGAACTTGAACTTAAAGGGGCATTCCTTTTCCTGGCTGATATCTCAAAGCAACTGTAAAAATGCATGGCCATCTCTTCCTGTCAGTCTGAGAGAGGGCATACCCTCTCTTCTCGGGTACTTCCCTAGGCAACACATATCAGGGGGAAGGGAGCAGCTAGCAATCTAAGGCCATGACCTTTTAGGCATGAAGCAAGTGACCCAGGGCTCCGGCCTGGTAAAGCACCATATAGTCTATTGAGCTCGGGCAGGGTGAAGCAACAAATGGCTACTGAGAGCTGTCCATCAGGCAGGATGGAGGATCAATCTAGAGACTTGTGGCAATCTGATGTCCTAGTTTTTCTGTTAAGTCAAGAGGCTCTGTATTTGTCTAAGGTGCAGAGCATATTACACTGGGATGAAGTTGTCAGCAGCGAGCTCAGGGGACCCAGGGCCACCTTATTTCAATGGGTCTCAGTCCAAGGCCCTAACCATGACAGGTGGTTCTGCCACTGGGTCAGCAGGGATCCAAATGGAATACACTGACTGGAATTCAGGCAACAACACAACTAAACTACTGTTGGGTGTCCAAGGGCTTCTTCCTACACTTCCTCATGGTTTGTGTGGCTTGAGGTCATCCTTCAATGCTCTGGTTGGTCAGCAGCTCTAGTAGGTCCCTCAGTGATGTAAAGGTCCTCTTCAGGCTCCAGCCCCAGCAGTGGGCAGGAAGAAATTGGTCCACAGGGCTTGCCTTTCCCTTTTCCTGCCGGACCCCTCTTCTTCCAGTGTGGTGAGCATGAGTACCCACTCAGGAGTTATCAGGAGTTCCTCCCCATAAATTGCTGAAGGAGGCCACACACCCTCACTGCACAATCTTGTTTCTTTCTTGTTTGTCTAAAATATCACAGCCAAATACACCTTCCCTTCTCCTCTTACTAAACTACCCCTTCCATGGGTTCTTTCCTTTATTCTATATATCACTTTTTTACCTTCCTTTGAAGGTTCTGCAAAGCACTTCCCCTGACTGGATCCCAGTTGTCTTGATGTTGTAAATATGAAAGAGCATGAGTTTTTTATGAATTTGCTGAAGTGCCAGTTAGATTTTATAGCCAAAATTTAACAAATTACGTTTTATAATGAATAAGTGTTATAGCCAATATAGAATGGAATCTAATATGATAATTTCTTTGTCTTGAGTCCAACGAGCTTCAGTTTCCTTATTTTAATTCTGGGTTCTTTTAATTTCAAGTTTTAACTTTAACAGTTCAGGATTCTTGCTTATTCTTAACTGCCCAACAATTTATCCATTCATCCAGAATCACATTAGTTCAACAGTTCACCCCTCAAGAGTAGATGCAAATGGCCTAAGTGTGTACTAGACAGAGTACTGTCTTGCACAGTCTGTGATCACTGCTTGCATGAGGCTCAGCAGTCAAATTTGACCTTAAAAACTACTTTCCTCCCTCAGTCACTCTAAATAACTACACATTACATTGTATTCTAAAAGTCTAACCCACTCTCCAGTGAAGTAAAAATGGGGAATTAATTATCTATTAATTTTTAAAAATAGGATTAGCTTGCATACTGTGCTTACCAAGCAACTGCAAAACAGTAAACTGTGTATTCTTCTGTACCCTCTTGTTGATATCCTTCAATACCCTATCTTGTCTTTGTTTTAAATTATACTCTTTTGAAAATAAGGATGATGGACCATATGCTGCATTCCTGTGTAAATCCAATTGAACTCTGTTGATCTCTTCTGAGTTTTACTGGATTCATCCTTGTGAAACTGAGACAGCTTCTAATACTTTGCCTTTATTTTCGGTGTACAGTATCATACACTATACAATACCGTATGCAAGAGAAAGTGACAGTATTTTGAGAAGCTGACCAAATGTTAGCATTATTTTGTTGTTTTAAGTTTGGATGTTTTAATGGCTTGATTTTCTTAAATAAAGTGAACAGATCTAAGATTCATTGGACAATAGGGACCAAAACTATTATAAAACAAAACTGTATGAACCTGACTAAAATAAATGTTCAGCCTCAGACTTAAATGAGTTTCATTCTGGATATACAAGGCAACTATGCTTAAGTGGTATTGAATTTGTTTATCTAGTTATTTCAGTGTATTATATAGAATCTTCACACTATATTGCATTCAGTAAAGAACTAGATAAGTTCCTGGAGGATAAGTCCATAAATGGCTTTGAGCCAGGATGGGCAGGATGGTGTCCCTATCCTAAATAAGGAGGTGTCTATACTGCACTGTTACTTTGAGATAACTAGCATTTCAAAATAAAAATGTGAGCGTCTACACAGCCATTCCGTTATTTCAAAATAATTTTGAAATAACGTGGCTTATTCTGAAATCTGTAAACCTCATTCTATGAGGAATAACACCTATTTCAAAATAGCTATTTCGAAATAAGGTGTGTGTAGATGCTCAACTGCTGCTATTTCAAAATAGCCCCTCACTAGGGCCATTCTAAGTTATTCCTCCCCAGTGCCTCCTGAGGCTCTAAATCGAGATAGCGCGTCTACATTAGGGAAGCCTGCATTGGACTAATTTTGAGGCTTCCCTGTAGTGCTATTTTGAAATAAGGTATTTTGGAATAACTATTCCAGAATAACTTATTTTGAAATAAGCATGCAGTATAGATGTACCCAAAGTGACAGGATGGCTGGATCGCTTGATGATTACCTGTACTGTTCATTGCTGTTGGAGCATCACAAGACAGGATACTGGGCTCGATGGATCTTTGTTGTGATCCAGAATGGTGGTTCATATGTTCTTATGCTCTTTCATATATCAAGAGGTATCTCTAAAATCATTCTCTGAATTACAATTTTCTAAATTCAACAGAAATTAAGTACAAATATCAATTGACTGACATGGTAAGGTTTTGTAGATTGTAAAACATGGTATGAAACAAACTTTCATCTTGTAAATTATTAGTGGGAGTGTAGTAGATCCAAATCTTTTCATAGCTCACTGAAATAGATTTTGTCCAAATTTTCTGTCCCCTCCTCCTCTTATTTTTCAGATGTTGCTAATCATTACATAATCATGAATCATAAAATGGAGACAGAGCTAAAGATTAGGACATGCCAATTTTTAATATTTTCAGAATCCTCACTTGAAGTCATATTCTTGCAGCACTTGCCAATTTGAGGTGGTGATGGGAGGAGACTTTCTTTCAGGTTGTGGAATGGCCTTAGGATTGAATGGGTAGTAGATCTGTATAGTTACAGATTTGCCAACCCTGTCAGTCTACCCCCACTATTCCCATCAAAACCTTCTGAAAGAATCCCCTATGCTCTCTGATGGACAGATTCCTCAGATCCTGTTCCCTCACTTGCCTGGTAGAGCTGCACTATTCTGCTGGCTTACTTATGGGGATCTAGGGTACTGAAGTATGATTAACTGAAATCCTGCAATTGCAATTGTGACTCTTAAGACAAAGAAGATATAGGACTGTTGTAATGAATAGAACACTAATTCTTTACTCAGATCAATGAAGACAGAAACCTACTCCCTAGCAAACAGACAAACGAAAAGGTCATCCTTTGCTGCTGATTGAAACTAGCTAGGGTCTCCTATTAGTCCTGGTCTGGATCTTGTTACACGGTGAACCTTTCTCATCCTGCACCAACAGGAGCTGATGGGTGCCAAAACAGTTTTCTGAAACACAGGAGGTCAGTATTGTCTAGTAGCATTACCAATACTTCCACTGCTTACTGGTCTCTTAGAAGACATTTAGGAATACATTAGAGTTAAGTGACAGCGCAGAACACTGAGAGTCAGGACTGGTGGCTGTGAACAAACTTAATGGGACTGCAAGAAACTTGGCCAAACCCCTGATAAGTGGGCATTCCGCTAACTAAAAGCATGCTAGACCATGCATGTTGCTGGATCAGAGAGGTTCTGTGTGCAGAATAAATTTTATGTGCACCAAGGCATGTGTGGATATGCATTACCAGTAGAAACATATGCTGCCAGATGCTGCTGGTCATGGGTGCTATAGTAATCGGCTGGGTGGCCTTTTGGGTTTTCCTCTCTCCTCTCTCCCTTCAAATTCGATGTCACCATGAATGTTTCCCAAACTTATTAAGCAGGTAGTTCAACATCAGAATCCTTCCATCCTATTAGAAACTATAGCAACTCTTTGTCACTACTGAAAGCATTGCACAGGAGAGAAATTGTGGATCCCATGCAACTTCTTAATTCCTACTTTATTTACTGCAAATCCCTAAGCACGAGTAGGTATTTTTATTTCCTTTACTAGTTCCCCTCAGCAGTTGATGTTATGGTAGCAGTGTTTTTCACAGTGTGTTCTCCTGAAAATGTTATGCCCAGGAATGCTTTGTAAATGTTCATTGGCTTGCACTGTATCTTGGAAACATGGAAGAAGCAGTATTTTGTCAGAACCACCAGGCAGCAACTGTTTGAATTCTGGTTTCTGTGTAACACAGTTATAGATATACCCTCTGCTGGCTTGAGTCTGCAGAACAGCTTAATTGACCTGATGGGCAAAGCATTCACTTGTGCATCCAGAGACCTCGAAATCAGACTCAATACAAACTGTTGCCTGTAATTTAATTTATTAGTTGTTGATGTACAGCAATAACTTAAAAAATGTGCATGCTGCTGAATATTGGCATCATCAGGTTACTTAATACCATACATGTCTAAGTGGTTTCCACTGAAGTAAACTTAGATGAGATGTAAAACTTCTTTGTGCTGTTCAGTCTCTTCACAATATTTTAGTTTTAATTAAATGTCACACTCCAAATAAGTGATGAGCCCACTTCTGCTCGCCTTGTAATGGACTCTCTGCTTGACTACCTCATAAGCACAGATTGCTAGACTAATCACTTAGGCAATATTTTCCTGTTCTAATTTACATAAAGGAATATTTTTCTATTCCAATTTACATAAAGCAATGCCAGTAAAGGGCAATTTTGGCTAGGCTGGAAAAACGGGGCAGATGGTCTGATATTTTCCTATTTTGTAAATATTAAAGTACCATATGTAGAAATTGTGATTTCATTTTGATATCAGGGATGTAGCTACTATATCTTTATAGAATTTCTTATTGGGTTTATGCTTAGAATTATAAATATGGTTCAGCATTTTTACTATAGATTTTAAGATAAAGAAGAGATAGGGCTATTTCAAAAATATATTTCATTCTTGGAGGAAAAGCGTGCCCTAGTTTTACTTTGATCTTTCATAGCACAGTGTTATTTTCATAACCTATCTAGACTATATTGCCTAATATACTGAATTTGCATATTTCCATCATTTTGTTAAATGTAAGGCTATGCTGTATAACTAAACTACCTAAACAATGTTATTGAGAAGCTAATTTAATATTAATTATTTAATATTCTGATATTAACATTCCAGAAGAAAATATGAAATACTAGAAAAAATACTGCATCAAAGTGTGGTACTGGTAGAGGAGTGGTCCCTCAATCACCATATCTATTTGTTGTGTAACTTCTGGTGAGTCTACAAAAGTTGGCTATACTGAAACTGGGATTTACTTTTTACCTCCTCTTTTACAGTAATTATTATGGATATGTTAATATAACAAGGAAGTCTTTGGGTACATCATAGACTTTTGGCTTGTTTATAGCTCACATTATGCATTTAATCTCAAGCTCTTTTCATTTGCCTAACAATGCATCTGTCAGATCACACAGCTTCTTAATGGTCCATCTTGGGGGACCTGCCACATCTCCATGGATTGCAGGGATGATGGGTAAAATTAGATTGCTGCTCTGTCAGTGAAGTCAAAGTAAGAACTTGCTATTATTGATTATGGAGCAAAAAATGTGCCTTTGGTTATATCCTGCCTCAGTTCCATGACCATCTGAATTTTCTACAAACCAGAAGATTATCCTTTGGTTTCATAGCAGTGGTACTGGACTTTTTCATTGTCTGTGAGCAGATAGGTTTCATGGATGTGCTAGCCCACTCCTGAGGAGATCACCCAACCTAGATTTCATCTGAAGAAGTGGGTTGTACCCTCGAAAGCTTATGTTACCATCTACATGTTTTGTTAGTCTCTAAGGTGCTGCTAGATAATTCATTGTGTGTTAAGTTTTTCCAGTCTTGGTGAGAGCATCTACATAGACAATGCCTGATCCCACACAGCAGAAAATAAGTAAATGTTCATGCTTTGCATAATTCACATTTTCCCAGGCTTCTGCATCCTGAGAACTTTGGAAAATGTAGTTATTTCATTTAGCTGCCTCATTAGGAGCTGAAATCATTTGCAAATCAGGTCGCAAAGGTATGTCCACACCTCAGCTGTGAGTGTGTGCTCTAACCTAGGAAGATAAGCATGATCAAACTAAGACGCTAGAAATAGCAGTGTGGATATCATGGCACAAGTAGTGGCATGGTCTAGTCACTTGAGTGCAAACTTGTCCTATGCCCCGAGTCTGTACACGGGAGGGTAGCCCATCTTGCTACAGCCTCTTGAAGTACACTTGCTTGATCAAAACCACAGCATGTCAACTACCCAGGCTTAGAGGCACGCTTTCATGTGCAGTGTAGCCATACTCAAAAGGATGCAGTGATGACACTTTTGCGTTAAAATTATTCATATGATTTCTTTAGTTTCTTCCAGATGTAATAGTGTCTCCTTAATCTCAGAAGACAAACTTTGTTTAGTTAAATGGTTTATTTATGTTCTTTTCAATAAGTATTTTTAATATTTTACTTCATTTTATTTTATGCCATGCCATACAGACTTAGTTTCATTTGTACAGCGTTCAGCACAATAGATCAGAGACAAACCCCTTTTCCTTGTTAATAACTATGAGCTGGAATGTGTAGCTCATGCTCATGTGGAATGGGTCTTCTGTCATATGAACCTGAATGTTTGTTATTACTCTGGACAAACTGTCAGATGTGTATTAACTGGGGAATGAAGTATATTTATTTCCATTTCGGCAAATTAGATTTGTTCAAATACAGTTTTCATATGATCAAATTGAAAATACATTACACTAAATGTCACTTATTGGGCTTGCCTGTGTGAGGAGTGGGGAGGAGAAGACAAACATTAGTTTGCTGTAACTTGGCTCAGCCTGGTATGAAAATGTTGGTGTATACATTGGTGGGTCCTGCACTTTCAGGTAGATTGCTTGCCTCAGAGATCTCACAGCAGCCCTCAATTTAGACACCACACCTAGGCCACCATTCAGTTACTCAAAATGGCAGATAGCAGCATGATGCAGCTGTAGCCTGTACACTACTTCCCATCCCCTCCTAGCATGTTCAATTAGAGAAAACATTCATTTGTTTAAAATCCACATATTGTATTGATTTAATGGCTCCAAGAAAAGGAGGTAGGTTAGTGTCATCCGTTTACATTGCATAGGCAAGGTCATTGCATGCCCATAAAGGTGCTAAGGCTGCAGCTCTCTGCTGAAGTGTATATACACCTTGTAACAAGCATTCATATGGGGAAAGAAGTTTACCTTAGGGGTATGATAGCTTTATAGCTCTTAATGGGTATTCACAGACTTACATAGAGACAGACTGGGAATTGGCTTCAGTCAAGCAGAGAATCCAGTCTGTTTTTTTTCTCTAAAATTTCAGCGTGTCTGCAGGGGAGATAAAGCAGAATTTAAGACCGATAAGATGCTTTCATTTGCTCGGGATATTCTCTGGATAACTGAATGGTCATTGCCTCCAGTATAGCTTGCAATTCTTTTCTACTCCTTCAGTTCTTACAGGGTTGTGTGCTGGGGAACCATGTTGGTGAATAGCTTAAAACATATCTTGTTGGTCTCCCTTAGCCTTTTTGAATCATATTCTCCTGCCTCAATTTAATGTCATTGAGAGTCAGGACAGCCTAAAGGGAATATAGAGGAAATTACTATTCTGCTCCCCCCGTATGTGTGCCACTCTTCCATTTGACCTCACATAAGCCCCACAATGAGAGGAAAAAAAACCTGCAAAGCCAAACTGGGAATATTATTCCTAGCTCAGCCACCCATACACCCAACTTCCAAGGCACAAATACAAACCCAAACATCATATATTGCCCACCACAAAATCCTAACCTAGCCTTTCTCATATATACCCCCAATCTCTGGGGTCCCTCTAAGTGTGAGAAGAACCTCAGGGAGATCTCACTGTGGACTCCTTTCTCCCCCAAATTGAAAATAATCAAGAGGTGGAGGTTGTATTTCAGGTTGGAGAAGGGGAAAAAGTGAGGCAGTTCTTCAGAGGCAGTGTTGCCATGGTAATAGATGCTGTAGAGAAAGACAGGAACATGCAGAGATGACTCTGGAGGCAGAATGTTCTTCAGAGCATACAGCTACTGGATGCACAGGCAATCCTGTGCCTTTAACTAGGACCGAGCCATGTTGTCAAGCCCCTCGATAATATAAGGTACTAGAACTACCAGCATGTATTTTCTGCTTTACCTCCACTGCTGTGCTTCAGAGGCCATTCCCCTCCCTGCAATTGTTCTCACAGCTCAAGGCAGTCAGAACAATTGCAACTATAATCCCAGCTCTTTCAAGCCATTTTATGCCCTGATAACTCTGAGACCTGACACTCAGCTCTCAAGGGCCTAAGAACAAGACAAGACAGAGGCTTAGATCTTTTCTGGCTTATGAATTTGAACTTCTTTTCTCCCATTGTTTGCTGCCCTCCTCTGTGCTGTGTCACTTCAAAGCTGTATTTCTCTGTAATTTTAATGAAATGTATGTTTCTGGTTGTTACACAATTATTACTGAATTATTTTATCAGTTTTTATCAAATAGCATTGTATTTTATTCAGAAAATATGGAAGTTTTGCATAAATTATAGGATTTTATGAAAGGACAAAGGATAAAAATAAGGATGGCCATAATGTCCACTTCCAGCATGTACATGAGACAGTATTGCCTTAAATACATTCCTCCCATCACCTCCAAGATATCAGCTGGATGTACAGCCCTGTTTCAGCCCTGAAATTGAAAGGCTGAGCCATAGGAATCCCTGACAGTATAGTGGTGGATGCTTTGCTGGTTGCTCCAACTTCTGAACAAGTTTCTGCTCCCACCCATTGTTAAGGATTTCTCCCTTACTCTCATTATACTATGCAAAATGCAATATGCCACTATCCTGGACAAGTTTTTCCCCTCTCCTCTAGCAGCTTTCCACTTACTCCATAGATAGTGCCACTTTCCTTTCAGACAGCCAATTGCACGCACACCACAGTTGTTCTGCAGCTACTGAGACAATTGGTCTGTGAATGGCTTCATTAACCAGGGAAGCAGAATGTAATCTGAGTCTCCCAGGATAACCAGAGCAATCTTCATACCATGAATGTCCACAGGGATCTTGGGGGCAAATTTCTTTATTCATTAAGGTCATTAGAGCTGTTTTTTGAAAGGTTCTAGTACTGTGAACCTTTCCAAACGACCATACATCTATGTTTGTAAACCTATCATGGTGACGAGTCAGCCCTTGGAGCACCATGGCAAAATAACCCCTTTCTGTTTATAAACTCTGAACCCTGACTATGAGAGGAGTCAAACTGTAGACCCATGGGTCCCCAATTCAGTTTGCATCCTCAGTGGTGCAAAGTCATCCATAATCTCTTGAGCATTAGCAAGTTTTATTAACCTTGTGCAAAAGTACACTGTGCATCACACATCTTTGTGACCGTGGCCCAGCAAACCTGGGGAGGAAGTTTCACAACCGCGGTGATAAAGCCAAGCCCACCAGAGTTGGAAAAAATCTCTCAATAAAAGGTGTTATGTCACCCATTTTTGTCTCTAATATCCTAGGATTGACTTGGTTACAAAAACACTGCACACAGTAATGGTTCCAACAGTCAAACTCCATGTGCTGAATTAGTTGACTATGAGCTGTAATCTGTAGTGAGAAAAATCCCAGAATGTACATTGCTCAGCAGCAAAGCAAAAGGACTAGGGGATACTCTCCCAAAATGTCATGTCCTTAGTGTGCTCCAAGCCCCTGTTAGGAGTACACAATGATGCAAATTGAAAGGTAAATAGTCATCCCATGAACATGTTCTTAGAATGCCCTTTGTAGATTACTGGCTAGTGCATGTCAACACAGTGCAAATGAAATACCTTGTATAGACAAATCCATTATTAGCATTGCCTCGTATATTTAAATGTTATCCAGTAGATAATATTGACTATATGCCTAAAGAAGATCGTAGACCCTGACTTTAAGGGAGGCCTCCTCTTCATTATAGAGGTTAGCTTTCTGATAAAAGAAGGTAAAGGGCCCAGGGACAGGGAGGAGGAAGGAAAAAACAATGCAATGCCCTTTGCAACTGGCAGATGCACACACCATCAGAAAACACAATCTCTTCATTTCACAGACCAATGCTTAAACCCTTACTACTGTCCTACATTTAAACAAAAATTGTTCAAGCTTTAAAAAAGAACAATATATGTATTTTGGTAGTGCAGAAGAGCCATCTGAGAACTGAACCCCTTTGCGCTAGGTCCTGTGAAAGCACAGAAAAGGCAGTTCTTGCCATGAAGAACTGGCAGCTTAATAGTTTGAGGGGTAGCCAAGTTAGTCTGTAACAGAAAACACTTGAAAAACAACAAATGGACTAGTAGCACCTTAAAGACCAACAAAACATGTAGATGGTTTCATGAGCTTTCTTGGGCGCAACCCACTTCTTCAGATAACTGGAATATTAGAAGTCCAGATCCAAGAATAATCCAATTTATTATTATTATTATCTGGGATTCTAATACTCCAGTCATCTGAAGGAAGTGGGTTGCGCCCAAGAAAGCTCATGAAACCATCTACATGTTTTGTTGGTTAAAGTGCTACTAGTCCATTTGTTGTTTTTTGAAGTTTTGACAGCTTAACGTATCACAGCAAGCGGTATAACAACCATTCTGATGGTCCTGTTCTTGATAGGTTAGAATTATTTGGTTCTGATAAAACAATAAATCCTGTGAGCCAAGGAAAAGGTTGACAACTTTGAATTACAAACTCTTTGGTGATTTCTGACTGATGTTTGATCTTCTGGGTAAGAACCTTTCCTTAACTACGTAGTGTTTTGGCTGCTCCTGGCAACTACTCAAAGGTGTCTACCCAATTCGTTGTTTTTTCCAAATATGTATGTAATTAATGCATATTAAGTTTATGAGATTTTACTGTATGTTTGTTACTGAAGTATGCTGTAAGTTTGGGTATGTCTACACTGCAAAGTTAATTCGAAATAACAGCCGTTATTTCGAATTAACTTTAATAGCGTCTATACATGCAAACCTCTATTTTGAAATTAATTCTAATTTGAAGCTCTTGGGAAATCTCAGTTTAGTGTATAAAGGCTATTGAGTGTCCTCTCCACATGCAGGGAGGAATGGATTAGATAAAAAAACTGGTTAGGCTTCTGAACAAGACACGGTATATTAAGAGGTTGCAAGACTGGAGGATTTGCTGATGCCTTTCTCTGTGTAATTTGTGACTGGCCCAGGGTTCATTCATACAGTCTAGGTGGATGTTGGTTTCCACATGCACATCGCAGTTTCCAGAGAGGTTTTTCTGCAGGTCATTAGCATAGCATTGCAAGAGAAAGCCCAGGTATGAATGTTAAGGGGGGCACAGTGGTATCCTAGTTCCATTTGCACCCCAGGGATCCTCTCACAATGGGTTTAGTATCATCCTCTGAAAATGGGCAGACTTAAGCTCATTCTAATGTTCTCAACAAAGAGGTTCCACAGAGGAGGATTACTCAGAGAATATCCCTACCACTTTAACATTTCATTCTTGTTCAGAACAATTGAATATTAAAAGTAGTTAGATAATGATTTTAATCACCCCCCTTGATACTCATTAAAAGTTTAGGGTGGATTTTATAAGAACTTTTGGTTTGTAAGTATTTTAGGCCACTGTTGTAGTTCTGTAAAGAGGACCACTTTCATTTATATTATGTGAGTTATAATTCTATGAATTCAGATGTGGTTGGTGTTTTTCCTTATGTTTATATAGAAATAGAACAGTGATAGCATAATTTTTTGATTGACTTTTATTGATGGCACTAATTGCCAGATACAGCTCTCTTATGTGTGAATTACTCTTCCAAGGCTGTTTTTAGGCTTATACTTTCATTATTTTTTGTTAACAACAGTACAGATAGTGCTGTGCAAGGAGTTTTTCCAAGTGTTATAAAATGTAACATATTAATGGAAGAAAGGATTTTTGTCATTGACAATAATGTTGATAGTAATTCTCGCTCTACGCTATGAAAAAGAACCTTCAGGTTGCCTATGTCATTTGACTCAGACTTCCCAGGCTCAGTTTCAAGGGCAGTTTAAGTGCAGCATAGGTGTTCAGACTCATCCTGTAGCTGAAGATCTTGACCCTGAGAGGGGGAGGATCCAAGAGTTTGGCTGTAGCGCTAGCCCAAATGCCCTTGCCACAGTGTAACGGTTCCTGAGCCTGAGGCCTGCAAGCCCAAATCTGATGGCATGGACCAGCCATGGATGATTAGACATATCCTCAGACTCTCATGATAGTGGTGTGCTAAGGAGCTTATGAGGTAAATCCTTTAGTCTAATTGGCTGTCTTTAGCATTCACTATATACAGGCATACTGACCATAGTTTTAAAAGAGTTCAGATACTTTCACATACCTGTGAAACAAAGAATTAATTGTGTATTTTAAGACTAAAATAGATGTTAAAAGGACACAATCTAATATTTGTACAGCCCTATGATCCTCTAATTATTTTTCTAATACTTTCAGAATTTTGTAAATAAAATTTCATTCCCTAACAGTTTTGGTCCTTTTCCATCTGGCAGATATTTTACTTTTTTCTCTTTCTAGTAGAGCTTGGAATTAATATTCCTTTTTCTTTTAATATACCATTGTGGGCTATATCCCTATGTAAGCCAAATTCTGTAGGCCAAATTGGCTTATGGAGTTGCACCTACTTACTCTAGGACACAGTGAGGTTCTGTGTTAATCTCCTGAGCCTGAAGCTCAGAAGACATTTCCTATCAAGTTAACTTTCACTGAGATGTTCTATTTTGGGTCTAAATCATTATTTCTGATTTACTCTTAGATTTCTTCCCCCACGCTGCCTAATGCACTCTATTTTGAGAGATGATTTATTTAGCCGACACACTTCATCAGTTTTTGTGCCATTAGTTGTACAGCACATATCACATTGTGTGAAGGCATCTTTTAACTGATACAGGAAAAATGTATTCATGCTATATTTAAATTGTATTTTTCAGCTCTTCTTCAAGTGACAATTTCACTCAGCAAGGTAGAGCTTAGTGTGGGTGAATCCAAATTCTTCACGTGCACAGGTATGTATTTCATTTTGTCTCCAGGTATGTTATACTAAATTTTCAGATCAATCCTTTACATAGTTTGAATGTTATTAATTGGCTTAGGAATATTTACATATAAAACATATTGTTTCAATATTTGCATTGCATTCTGACTGCTTGCATGTTGTGATAAACAGCAGGTCCTGCTTGGCTTCACATAATGCATGCTTTCAGTCTACAGACTGTTGATTTTAAATGCCAAATAGAGTAAATCACTTATTTTGAAATTGATTCCATTAGTATAAATTATTTATGTATGTTAATTTTTGTTCTATTTAAATAATTTTACTAGTCTAAACACTAAGACTGGAATGAATATATAAGATCATAATTGAATCATTTTTGGTTAATAACTAATGAATAAATTAGGCATAGCATGCTGCACATGAGTGACTGTTTCAGTGTCCAGTAAACCATAGGTAACTTGAAAAGTAAGAATTAATTTTTCTCACAAAATCAACTTTTTCTAGTTAGGGGACATTTTAGCAGTACTTAATAAACTGTGTCAGAGAGTTTATTTCTTGAACAGATGACCTGAACTTGAAAAGTACTGAAAACATTTCATGTATCAAAGATGCCCTCAGGTGGGCTTTGATAGGGGTCCATTTTATTGTTGCCAATTGAAGATGTATATAGAAATGTTAGGGGTGTTAGTGTGGAGATGTCAGGTTAAATCTTGGCCCCTTTTGAGTCAATGGGAGTTTTGCCAGGCTTCACTCTGTGGTGCTGAGATAGTTTTAATATGCTACTGACATTCAGCTCGAAGGATGGATATTCTTGCCTCACTGAAGTCAGTGGAAAATTACTACTGATTTGAAAAAAGGTCAGGATTTCACTATTTTTCTGTCTTTTCTTCTACAATTGGTGAGGTCCAAGGTCTTGACCAGTGCAAGGCTGACATTTCTGTATAGGTAGGATAATTCCTTTATTATGACCGGGAATGGAGTTATTATTCTACTATTCATTGATTTTGTTTTTAAGAAATTGGGAAAACTAGCGTTTTTTTAAAGTGTGTAATAAATCAGATTAGTGACTGATCTATACTGCCTCTCTCAAGATGAGACCAGTAATTTTTGTCAGAGGTAATTTTTGATAGAATATCAAATGTCTATTTAGAGTTATGCAATCAATGCAGTCATAATGGTCATAATTATCCATGCATCAATAGGAGAATATTCATTTTAGTATTGTCAATATACATAATCAATAGTCTGTAAATGGTGTTTCAGATTTCTTTGTGGTATTAGCAGAACTGCCGGATCATTTAAGTGTTATTAGGTAAGGGTTAATTATTCTTTTCAAATGACTCATCAGCAGATTGATTCATATTGCGCAAAATACATGACCTTGTAAGTCTTGTTAGCAAAAACTACCTAGAACTCTATACAGTCAAAAGCTGAGGTTCAGATTAGGATCCTGTGTTGGTTCAGATTGATCCTGTGTTTTATTTTCCCACTCCTGTCTCACTGGAGGACAGGTCACGTTTGTTGGCATATCCTCCTGTCCGGATCACAAAAGTCCACTGAACCTTGTTGAACTCTCAGCTGTAACTGCTCATTGGGGCATGCAACCTCTTTGGACTTTCCACAGCTGATTGTCAATCACTAGGAGAAACCAGTCCCCATGGCCAGAGGTCAAGGAGGTTTTTCACATGCTTGAGAGACTTGCTGATATCATTCTCATAATCCACTGAGGGAAAGAATGATCCCAGGCTACCTTTCCTTAGTTGATGTCATGTAGATGTTATAGAGAAAACTCTGCAGAGAACTATCCCTCTCCACCTTAGGATTTTATTTTAATTCCAAGTCAGGAGCTAGTGTATGCAGAATGCAGTAGTACCAAGTTTTTATATTGAATCTGGCCCATTTTTTTCTGCATATCTAGCAAATACTTAGACAGGGTGGGCAAATTCCAGCCCGCAGACCATATCTGATCTGCAGGTTAATCCCTGTAGGGTCTCCACCTCCATGTTTACCTGCACCTCCACAGGTATTGGAGGTTTGCAGCTCTCGTTGGCCACGAATCACCATTTGCCAGCCAATGTGAGTGGTGCTAAGCAGTGTCCCAGTCCACAATGCTTCCTGTCACTCACATTGGCTGCAAATGGGGATTTGCAGCCAACCAGTGCTGTGATCATCCGATACTTGCAGAGCTGCAGGTAAACATAGCAGTAGCAGCCTGCCAGAGACTAACCCTTTGGGCTGCCTTTTTTTATTGCCCACCCCTATACTTATATCTGGGGGAATTTATGCTAACCAGTTTGGGCTGCAATGTATTAAAATAGTAAGTTTAAAAAAAGCAAAAGAGAAAAAATAACTTCAACCAGCTGGAAATTAGAGCATTCTTAAAAGCATGATACAGGCCAAGTCTAAACTTGGTGGGTTGAAACTCCAGCTATGAGAATAGTGTAGCTGAAGTCAATGTACCTTAAATTGAATTTCTGTGGTGTTTCCATTATAGTAGGTGAATGGGAGTAACTCTCCCATTGACTTCCCTTAGTCTTTATTACCCCGTGGAGGAGTACCAGGGTCAATGGGGATTCCATCAGCGGTCAATTTAGTGGGTCCTTACTAGACCCACTAAATCGAGCCCCAGAAGGTCAATCTCCAAATAAATATAGACAAGGCCATAGTTTTAAGGACTCTTTTTTGAATATATGCCAGTGATTGCTCACCAGTTCCTAGCTCACTTAAAAACTGTAGTCTAATGGCAATTTAAAACTAGAGTGAAATGCACATATTTACTCTTGCAGATAAATATTTAAGTATTTGTATGTATGTATAATGTGTAATCTACTTACAGTTTTGGATTTCATTTTTGTTTCATTCAAAAATTTGGCCAAAACCATTTGTTCTCTACACAATTATTAAAAAGAAAAACTAGCAAAATGAAGCTGTGATCCTTGTTCTTAATCTTTTTTTCTTTCTATAAATATTGCTATCATGACTACACAACATAATATTTTGACCCATAACCAAAACTTTGCTTTTGGTTCAAATAAAATACAGCGAGAACATATATTTTTGAGAAATATCAATAGAACTGGTCAAAAAAGCTGACATTTTTTGGTTTTGTACATCTTTTTTGAAATGTGAAGATAGGGTGGGACCAAAAAGGACAAACATGTTAGTACTTGCACATTAGACTATGTTGTGGTGCAGAAAAATGCTCTGATTTTGGACTTTGAATTTTGTTGAAAAGTTGTTTGGATTTTGGGCAAAGGTATGATCCAAATATTTTTTTCTAAAATATCCACAAATGCCCCAAATAGTTACTAGACAGTGTGGACCTTTTGATGATAACCAGTTCAGTGGGATATATATTTTTTCCTACTTCTTATTAATATCTCAACATTTTAAATTATGGCCCTCATACTAGCCCACTTTTCTTTTGTCTTTCTAATAACTGTTGTCCCCCCTACTGACAAGGTAAGCTGAGAAAGAACGCAACTGTAATGTTTTAGTGTCTATCTGAACCTTACTGTTAATACTGCTTTTTGTAGCAATTGGTGAGCCAGACAGTATAGACTGGTACAATCCGCAAGGAGAGAAGATTGCTTCTAATCAAAGAGTGGTGATTCAAAAAGAAGGTGTTAGATCACGGCTAACTATTTACAATGCAAATGTAGAAGATGCTGGGATATATCGCTGTCAAGCAACTGATGCAAAAGGACAGACTCAAGAAGCTACTGTCGTTCTGGAAATTTATCGTAAGTGAAACATACAAGAAAAAATAAAAATAAAAAAGAGGATCATTTTGAATTCCATTTGTATTCAGAAAATTAACATTAAATAAATATGTACCTCTTCTCTATATATCTCACTTTAGGAGCAATAGATAATATTAATCCAATATGATATAGCACCACTAACCAGATCTCTTAAAATGCAGAGTCTTATCATAAGGATGTACTTTAGATATCTTGTTTATGAAAACAACATAGTGTGAGTACATGTGTGTGGGAGAGAAAGAAGTGCACCAAAATTTTCTTTCAATTCAAACTTTGCATTGAGTTAGAGTGCAAGATACAAGATATATTTTTAAAACAGTTTACAATGAAATGGTTTTTATCGTTTTATGCTCTTGGCTGCATAAGGGATGTGTGTAACATAAAATCCTAATATAATGATGTATAAATCTTTAAGTCACCAAAGTAATATTATTTTGAAAATAGAGTTAAACAGTTAATGGAGGATAATTTTCTCAAATGTAAATATGCTGCATTGTGCAACATGAATATATAAAAGCATCTTACAGAAACTTTATCAAAGTGTAACTAAAATCACTTTAAAACATATGGAATTCTGTGTCAATTAGATATATGTATCATTCAAATTGAATAACACAGAACAGGCTTAAGGCTAACAAAAAACAGTAAGAAGTGGACATACTGAAGCCGTGGTATTTAATCTGAATTTCTTATTTATTTAAATGGTGACTTTTGCCTATATATTCATGACCGGATATAGTTCATAGTCATGTCAAGACTTATAACTGACATGTGAGAGGTAAATGCAAAATAAAATATTAAAGTACTGGAGCTTTAAAGTTACAGCAGATTCAAAATGATAGTTAAATTAAAAAATAAATTTAATTGATAAAACCACCATTCAGGCTAATAATGACAGTTACATGACAGTAGCAAAGTTGGTAGCAAAGTTGGTAGTTCAAAGAAAGGATTTCATATTCTGTAAAAGTCATCGTTTTTATGCTTAAAGCTGCCAGTCAGTATACAGGTTGACTACTGTACAAGGTAGAAATCCTTTGAAATCTGTCAGGAAGAGACATAGTAATTCTTTTTTTAAAATAGTTCTCAAGATGGAACAAAAGAAATCATAGAAAGCTGGGCACAAGATGTGAAGTTTGACAGAAATTTAACTGAAATCTAGCACATTTCCTTTTGGGTCTGATTCTGAGTTGATTGAAGTCAGTGGCAGTATTTGCATTGATTTCGATGAACATTGGATGACTTCGTTAGTATCATCTTCCTGATAGCAATTCATTCTATGGGTAGCACATGTACGGTTTACCACACTTCTCACAGCTCCGAAAATGGAACAGGGACAGATAAGGAGAAGGCAGCCCTACAGCTCTGCCCTCTGTCTTTTATGGAGTCAATGAACTAGAGATAATGCACTGGAGGAAAGCATTCTGCTCCATCTACATATGTCCATGTGCAATGAGTTGTGGAGAGAGAGGATGTTCCACTGAGAAGTGGTTCCACTAGAGCTCCTCTTATGTCTGAACATTTCCAGACTGGTTCCTAAAGATAGTGGCACATTAAAAGCCACAGTGTGGACGTTGAGCTATTTTGTAATAATAGCTAAAATTACGCAACCCTTATACATACAACTTAAATACTTACACATGGTTTTATCAAGACAAGACCAGGAATTAAAAATCTGACCTCCCTATGATAATATTGGCTAAAAGTACCACGTTTTTTACATAATTGGGTTTATATTATTTACCTTTTGGGGTTTGAGCCAGTGGCTCTTGTCAGGCTTTTCTCCACAAACTTGATAGATAAAAAGTACCCAACCCCTCACCACTCCTTCCTCATGAAAACTGAAATTCATTACGTGCCTTTGGCAGCCAGGGCTTGAAGAAAAACTAATGGAGTCAATAGGATTTCTCACCTGAATACATACTCACAATATGAGTAAGAATTCTACAGTTGAGTCCAAAAATGTTGAAAGCAAGATGAAAGGAAGAAAATATATTCAAACAGTAGATATTACTTCAAAGACTTTTACGACACTGTTCCACATGACATCATCATTAATAGACTAGGGACATGTGGTCTAGATGAAATTACTATAATATGGATGTATAACTAGTAGAAATTCCATACTCAAAGACTAAATATTAATGGGTTGCTATCTAATTGGGAGGGAATATCTAATAGGGTCCTCCATGTGTCTGACCCTATTCTATAATTTCATTAATTACTTGAATAATCATAGTACCCATATAAAATTTCTGGTTGACATCAAGATGGGAGGGATTGCGAACACTTTGGCTATGTCTAGACTGCAAGCCTCTTTCGAAAAAGAGCATCTAGACTGCAAGCAGTACTTTCGAAAAAGCAAGCCGCTTTTTCAAAAGAAAGCACCCAGGCAGTCTGGATGCTCTCTTTCGAAAAAGCCCTGTTTGCATTCAAGAGCACTTTCGAAAAAAGGCGTTCTTCCTCGTGAAATGAGGTTTTCCGCCGTCGAAAGAAAAGCCGCATTCTTTCGATTTAATTTTGAAAGAACGCGGCTGTAGTCTAGACGCAGGTGAAGTTTTTTCAAAAAAGGCTACTTTTTTCAAAAAAAAACCTTGAGTCTGGACACAGCCTTGGAGGACAGAATTAGAATTCAAAATTGTCTTGATTAATTGGAGAATTGGTCTGAAATCAACAAGATGAAGTACAATAAAGAGAAGTGCAAAATACTACATTTGGGAGGGAGAATTCAAATGCACAAATAGGAATTGGAGAATAACTATGCAGTAGGACTAGGAGACAACAGTATATGACGCATTTGCAAAAAAAAAAAAAAAAGCTAATATCATTCAGTGGTATATTAACAGCAATGTTATACTTAATATAAGGGAAGTAATTTTCCCCTCTGCTTGGCACACTTGGGGTCTCTGCTGCAATATTACATTCAGTTTTCAGCACTGTGCTTTAAGGCAGGCAAAGGTGGATAAATTGGGGAGAGTCCAAAGAAGAGCAACAAAATATTTTAAACGAGGTTTATAAAACCTGGTCTGTGAGGAAAGGTTAACAAACCCGGGCATGTTTACTCCTGGGAAAAGTACATTGGTGGGGAACCTGATAAATATTCCAATATGTTAAGGACTATTATAAAGGAGTTGGTACCAGTTGTACTTCATGTCCACAGAAGGTAGAAGTAATGGAGTTAGCAGCAAAGGAGATTACTTTAGTTACTAGGAACTTCATTCTAATTGTAAGGATAGTTTTTGGAATTGATTATGAAGAAGATTGGGAAATCTCTCTCATTGGTGGTTTTAAAAAATATGTCAGAAATGATCTAGTATACCTGATCTTGCCTAACAGGTGGTGGTGGTGGAATGGACTAGATAATCTCTTGAGGTCCCTTGAAGCCCTACATTTCTACAATTTTAAGACACCATGGAATCATTTCTCAAAGGAAAGAGTGGAATTTTAATTACCAGGAACATTCATGCCTAGTCTAGCTAAAGCCATAGAAAATTCACTAGAACAGTCCTGTACTGCACTCACAGGAAAAATGAACTAATTTTCACATCTCTAATTTCTAAGATTTGATGTTCAAAGTAACTGTAGGTGTAGTTGGGTTGCTAAGCAAAACAGGAAAAGCTTGTTAAACTTAGCTTTCCTTTTTTTTAGAGAAACTCACTTTCCAAGACATCATAACCCCACAAGAATTCAGACAAGGAGAAGATGCTGAAGTGGTTTGCCGTGTTACTAGTTCACCTGCACCTGTTGTCAGCTGGTTATATCGAAATGAGGAGGTCACAACGATTGCTGACAGTTAGTATTTTGGTAACTCTTTAAATTATATGTTCTAATTTCTTTGAAAATATTATTTTAATATATATATATGTCTCAAAAATATAATGCTAGATATCAGTGAAAATTTCCTAAAGGTAAATTTTAATTTTACCTATGGATGCGGTGAATTCTCTATCTCTATAGTGCAACAAAATAATTGTATACTTCACAATGCACATAAAACATTTTTGGAGAGCTATCTATCTGCCTGCCTATTTGCCACAGCTTTTGCACTAAATGTGTTAAAAAGGAAGGTTGAGTTTGTACATCCTTCATGTTGGTGGCTGAGATGTATGTTTTTTCCCATATATTTAATTAAAAATGAAATGAAAATTTATTTAGTACAGTGAAAGCATGGAACTGTAGCATTACTAAAGTATGATTACAACCAAAGAAGAACAAATTTCATAAATCTATTTGGGTTCTTATTATAAAATCATGTGTGATCTTATGTCGGTGCTGAAAAATCACTTATACATTTTGGATGCTTTCAGATTACTGTGTAACCTCTATGATTCCAAGGCGGACCTTTAATTGGGTTTGCTACTTACATACTGGCTACGTCTACACTGGCCCCTTCTCCGGAAGAGGCATGCTAATTTACAACTTTGGAATAGGGAAATCCGCAGGGGATTTAAATATCCCCCGCGGGATTTAAATAAACATGGCCACCGCTTTTTTTCCGGCTTGGGGAAAAGCCGGAAAAGAGCGTCTAGACTGGTGCGATCCTCCGGAATAAAGCCCTTTTCCAGAGGATCTCTTATTCCTATTCAAAGTAGGATTCAAAGTATCCAAAGAGATCTTCTGGAAAAAACTTTTTTTGAAAGAGCGTCCTCACCACAAAAGCACAACAAAAAAGAGATGTGCTTTTTCGAAAGATAGCATCTAATCAATGTGGATGCTATCTCACATTTAAGTTGTGATTAGTATGGATGGAGTGGCCACCAAGGCACCTGTGCTTTTTCCTGGAGGCCTCTTCTTTCGAAATAACTCCCTCTTCTTTGTCCAAAAAATCTTTCAGAAAAAGACTTCTTCCTTGTAGAAAGAGGTTTAGCACTGTCCAAAAAACCAACCCTCTGTTCTTTCAACTTTCTGTGAAAAGAACACAGTAGTAGTGAGGACATAAGTAGTTTTTCTGGAAAAAATCTGCAGTGTAGAAATACCCACAGTATCACCTGGACATATCTCCTTGATTATTCCTCAGTAACCAATGGATAATTATCCCTATAGTATAATACCTAAATTCATCAAATATTATGTATACGAAAAGATAAGTTTATTATAGAAATAAATGTGCACTCTTTTGTGTTGGTTTTTATTAATAGAAAATGTAAAGTGTAGAGTGATTTGACATCTGCATATGAAATGGTAATTTCCAGTTATATTATGCAAAATATTATTTTTATTTTACATTAGGAAGCAGCTTCCCGTTAAAACCTTTTTAACACCTGTATTGTGGAGAGAGCCACAGTGATTGGCTTTTTAGTTATAAAGAAAATATGTTTTCGCTGTACGTGGCAAAGTGAATAAGCTCTATGACGTGAGTTAAAACAATTAGCTATGACTATGAAGGATGTACAAAGTCTTAGAGATTCCAAATGCTTGTATGCACTCTCCACGCAGGAAAGTGAGATGGTAACCAGAAAAGAAAGTTCTTCATTGAATCAGAAGTGAATATTTAAAGAATGATTCCTCAGTGAAATGTAGAGCTGAAGTCCTATTTCTAAATTAGCTTTACTTGTCCATGCAGGGTGATAGTCTTAGACAGCTGTTCAATCCCCAAGACATATAGTCTTTCTCCTGCTCATCTATGAAGAGAAGGAATGAGTGACAAAGGGATCAGCTATCCATCATTCTTTGACCAGGGAAATAAAATAAAATTACTAGGGAGACCATGACCTCGGAAAATAGTCCACAAGAGATTCTTTCTTGACTTGATGCTGTATCCTTGAAGTTTGATGTAACAGCTCCATAGTTGAATGGAATGTAGAACTCTCTGAGCACATTCTGTAGAGTACCTATAATGTCAGTCTCAAAAGCTTAATTGTCATGAATTACAGTGTGATTGTGTAGGCAGCAGGAGACTGGTACTGGTGATGCAGGTGGCCTGCAATGTTTTTATATCAAATGTTGTTCGGTTCACAATGTCCGCAATTTACTGTATAGTGCCTATTACAAATACAGCAAGGTTAAATGGAGCTATATAGATCTCTTAAACAGGTGGCAGTCAGCCACAAGACAAACAAGCTACCAAGGCTAGCGTGAACATGTCCTGCACAAATTATTCTATTCACCATTGCAATGTTCGCATTTCATAAGTCTGTCATTTGTACAGTTACAACTTGCTGGAAATGGCATTGTTGTATGGTTTAGAATTACTGTATGTAAATAGTGTTTTGGTCTACTACATACACCAACATGAAAAACCTAACTTGCACATTCGTGATATTGTGATCTTTATATAACATGTGCAAGAAAATCTGAAATTTGCAACTTGTTTCATGTGGGTGGAGACCTACTACAATCAGGAAGTTCTTTGAGGTCTGCCCATACATAATAATAAGTTGCAGAATTGTATATAAGTGATGTTGTATTGGAGGAAATACTACCCATATTGCAGTCACTGTCAGTGTTATCATTAATTTAAATAGAACCAAGATTTCACTCATTAACTTTATCTAGAAAAGCAAGATTCTCATTTTCGTTGGTCATTGGAAACAACTGAGTATTGTATAAGGGAGACTGCATTTACTATATTTTCTTTAAAAATAGCACAGTATTTAATATTTGGTTTAATGTACTACATGTATATTGTGCTTCTATTGACACCGCAGTAACAATTCTGTAGCAAAAATACACAGAACAACAACAGAATTTCTATTTTATATTGAAAAAAACCATATCTGATGTTAAACAAAAAATAAATCAATGCACTCTAGGGTGGAATAACTTAATTTATGATCTTCAGGGGGTAGCCGAGTGAGTCTGTTACAGAAAAAAACAGCAAGAAAATGGTCTGGAAGCACTTTATAGACTAACAAAACATGCAGATGATATCATGACCTTTCGTTTTGTTGATGGAACCATTTGATCTGGTCAGATGTGATTATTAATCTTAATTTAAATTAGTATTCCAAACACTTTTAATTTACTGATACCACTTTATTCTTTACATAACTTTCTAGATCGATTTGCAATGTTAGCAAATAACAATCTCCAGATTCTTAATATCAATAAAAGTGATGAAGGAATATATAGATGTGAAGGAAGAGTGGAAGCTAGAGGAGAAATCGACTTTCGGGATATTACTGTTATTGTGAACGGTAAGATGTAAAATGATGTTTCTGAAGTTGAAATCAGAACATGCTTTCATCAGTTATACAGCCGGTCCCCGACTTACGAATGAGTCATACCAAACACTAGGTCGTAACTTGATCTGTTTGTAAGTCAGATTACATTCACTTATGTATGGTCGTGCTGTTCGTAGGTGCGGATTTTGTTCATAACTCGGGTTCCAGCTATATAGGGCGTTGGTTGTAAATACGAACAGTCGTAAGTCAATGTGTTCGTAACTTGGGGACTGGTGTAATAACAATATATTAACCAGGTTTATCACTGTCTAAGCTTTCTTAATTAGGCCATTTATGGCAATATCAACCCCATACCATAAAAGTTGCATTTTTCAAAAAAATAAAATTTGAGTTGTTCGCTGTTTACAATTTATATATTAGGAGGTTTACATTATGTGGGATTTTATGTTTAATAAGTATATAGTTAAGGAGATTTCATATCTTCTTTAATGGTATAAATGTATGTAAATGTTATGTGCAAATATAGTTGTTTGGCTATATCCTGTGAAGGATGTATATATTTTAATCAACCCAAGATTAGAGTTCAGATCATAACATGCATTTGCTTAGGTATACATGTTACAGTACTTGTCAGAGGTTGTTATAAACCACTTCATTTTATATAGTTATTCAGGTTAAGTGTAGCACTATTGTTTATGGATTGTGTATTTAAAATCTGGTTAAACACCGTGGCAATATTTTTTAACTGTAGGACTACAGTTGAATTAACTGGATATGACACTGACCATTGCCATTATTTAAGTCATTATACATTTTGAAAAAATATAAAATCTTTTGAGGAATATGAAAGTACAGGCATAAAACTGAGTATGTCGGTTGACCTTGGAGTTAGTTTGTGTCAGCACAATAAAACGTAAGTAAATGGGTCTTTATTCATGTGTTGGCCAGCAAAGTTCCATCTCACTTAGGTTTTTCTGTTGTACTAGCTCCTAAGTTTCTGAGTGCCATTTCTAATATCTAATGCTTTGTTTCTCAATTGCCCTGTCCTGCAAATCCTTACTCACTTGAGTAACAGACTACTGAAGTCTGGATTGTTTGTATGAGTAAAAGTTACTCATTGCAAAGGCATTCCTTAAATCCATAGCTATAAACAAGAGCTGTGATATTTACAGAAATACATTGTTAGATTGTTATTGATTGTGCACAGAAAGGGAGTGGGGGAGAGGGCAGAAGAATGTGCTATGCACCATGAGAAAGTATAGGAGTTCTTGTATAGTGGGGAAAATTCTTCCTTTTGTTTCCTCTTTAAGAAATGCTTCTGAATCCTAGCTATATGCAATTCACATAGTCTATCTCAGCAGTGGGCAACCAAAGCTAGTGAATGGCCCACATGAGTAACCCTCCTTCATCTTAGTGGACCACAAGATTGTTGTAAACAGGATGATTTCCTGAGATAGGAACAGAGGGCCACACACAGCCCATTGGGATTCTATGTATGGTTCCCAAGACATTCTGCTGGTTTCCATTCATATACCTAGAATTTGCAGGGTGTGCCAGTTGAACTGTAGCAGTGCTTTGATTGGATGCAGGGGGAACTAATGGCTCTCACAGTCAATGTTGTGTGCAATCCACATGCACATGCACCTCACTTGCACCTCACTTTATGTGCCCTTGGTTTACATGCATGTCACTTCAGTAATACCAGTGGGGGGGGGGAGGGGACTCTGTATGAATGGAAACCAGCAGAATGTCTTGGGAACCATACATAGAACCCCAATGGGCTGTGTGTGGTCCTCTGGTCACAGGTTTCCCACCACTAGTCTAGCTTATGGTATGTACTGTATCACATTTCTATGTACATCTTTCTTTGAGCCAGGATGCGTGATTCTCAATTGACATAGATATATCTGGGATAGCTCGGCTTGAATAAGTGCACTAAAAGTAGCAGCGTAGCTGGGATTGCAGGGGAATGGCTTCATCTAGCTTTCTAAATACATAAACACCCACCCCATGCCCTCTACAAAAACACACACAGGTACCTAGTTGAAGCAATCGCCTGTGTTTCCAGGCTACACTTTTGTTTGTTTGTTTGTTTGTTTGTTTGTTTGTTTGTTTGTTAGCAGGCTAGCACAGGTAAGTGTATACGAGCTGGGAAGCACACAAATACAGATCAAATACAAACAAATTCTCTATGACTGGGTTTCTCATACTTTTTTTTAAAAAAAAATCCTTTACTATGATATATAAAAAGGGTATTTTGAAGAGAATAAAAAAGCTTTGGAGCATATAATGCATTGAATGCTTCTGGTATCCTTGAATGTTTCACAAAGTGAATGAGATAAAATGCTATTAGTCCAGTTACTGTGTACAGAAAAAGAGCAACCATTACACAGTGAATTCACCCACAGCATGGACATTTGAACCGTTGGCTTACCTCCTTCTCATTTTGAAGAGTGCTGTGGGATCTTTCACTTAAAACTGGACTTAAAAAGAGACAGAGGAAGGCTGTGTTTGGCACAATGTATTGTATTAAAAATGGTAGGCCAAATTCTAACCTGGTGTGAGTTTATGATGTCAATAGAGTTGCACCACTTCACATCAGTCTGAATCTGACTTTACATCTTTTATCAGTGAACACTTCTAGCTTTGAACTCAGTGTCATGATCTAAAGGCAAAAAGAATTACCAACTGAGCAATGCTAAAAGCATTTCACATTGTAGAGTGATATTGATTAAGGATTTCTCCTGCTTAATTTATCGGGATGACTGGTTTATCTAAGATGAAGCTAAATGCACTGAGTATATTCCCAGCTGGCCTTTAAAGTAACATTGCAAAAAAAATATATAAAAACAAATTGCAATGACACCTAACTAGAAAGAAAAATTTCTATGGATCAATTTTCTATGCCTGTGAAACTTTCACAAGTGCAGCTGCACAATACCTCCCCCTTTTCCATAAAATTAAAAAATAATAACTTTCATGATAGTCAAATAGTTTCAGTAATACTAAATAAGGATAGGAAAGCTATGCAAGTCTGATTCATGTATAGATACTATCTAGCTTTGAAGCTTTGTGAAACCTTTGTTATTTTTATGCTGTTTTAATTATGCTGTTCAGGAAAAGGTTGATTGAGGAGCATCTCTCAGTTACCCCTGCACAGAATATCTGCCCACCCTTTACTGCTGAACCCCCAATTGTTTTCTAAATCCTTCCTTTGCCTTACACTTAGAGTGTGTCTAGACTGCATCCCTCTGTCCTCAGAGGGATGTAGATTAGGCAGGTCAACATTGCAAATGAAGCAGGGATTTAAATGTCCCGTGCCTAATTTGCATAAATGGCAGCCGTTTTTTACCAACTCAGCACTTTGTCCACAAAAAGCAGCAGTCTAGAGGGGGATCTGTCAAGAAAGAAGGCCTGCAAGGAGGTTTACAGGATCTGTCAAAAAAGCCTTTGTTTCTTGACAGATCCCCCTCTAGACTGCCACTTTTTACTGACAAAGTGCTGAGTTGGCAAAACGCGGCAACCATTTTTATGAAAATTACGCATGGGATATTTAAATCCCCGCTTTATTTGCAATGTCAATCTGCCTAATCTGCATCCCTTTGCTGACAGAGGGATGAAGTCTAGACATGCCCTTACGCTCCTTGGACATTTGAATTCTTGAAATTAGGGAAGTGCCAGAATGGAGAGTGAATAAGTAAAGAAGGCAGTTTTAAAAAGGAACAAATTGCATATACAGGGATAATAGTTACAATACTTTGAAGTTTTGGGAACAGGAAAGCGGGTGAGGGAACCATACAAGCACCTAAAAGTCAGGTTGAGTTGGACCTTGCAAAGGGAATTAAAACCAATAGCAAAAGCTTTTTATAGCCATATAAATAGGAAAAAAACAAAAAAAAGAAGTAGGATCACTAATTACTAAGGATGGAGTAGAGGTTAAGGATAATCTAGGAATGGCCCAATATTTGAACAAATACTTTGCTTCAGTCTTTAATGAGGCTAATGAAGAGCTTAGGGATAATAGTAAGTTATCAAATGGGACTGAGGATAAGGAGGTAGATATTACCATATCAGAGGTGAAAGCCAAACTTGAACAGCTTAATGGGAGTAAATCGGAGGGCCCAGATGGTCTTCATCCAAGAATATTAAAGGAACTGGCACATGAACTTGCAAGTCCATTAGCAAACATTTTTAATAAATCTCTAAACTCAGGGGTTGTACCATTTGACTGGAGAATTGCTCATATAGTTCTGATTTTTAAGAAAGGGAAAAAAAGCGACCCGGGTAGCTATAGGCCTGTTAGTTTGACATCTGTAGTATGTAAGATCCTGGAAAAAATTTTGAAGGAGAAAGTAGTTAGAGACATTGAGGCTAATGGCAATTGGGACAAATTACAACATGGTTTTACAAAAGGTAGATCATGCCAAACCAACCTGATCTCCTTTTTTGAGAAAGTAACAGATTTTTTAGATAAAGGAAATGCAGTGGATCTAATCTACCTCGACTTTAGTAAGGCATTTGATACAGTACCACATGGGGAATTATTGGTTAAATTGGAAAAGATAGGGATTAATATGAAAGTTGAGAGGTGGATAAGCAACTGGTTAAAGGGGAGACTACAGCGGGTCATACTGAAAGGTGAACTGTCAGGTTGGAGAAAGGTTATTAGCTGAGTTCCTCAGGAATCAGTTTTGGGGCCAATTTTATTTAATCTTTTTATTGCTGATCTTGGCACCAAAAGTGGAAGTGTCCTAATAAAATTTGCAGATGACACAAAGTTGGGAGCTATTGCCAATTCAGAAAAGGATCGGGATATCATACAGGAAGATCTGGATGATCTTGTAAATTGGAGTGATAGCAATAGGATGAAATTTAATAGTGAGAAGTGTAAGGTTATGCATTTAGGGATAAATAACAAGAATTTTAATTATAAGCTGGGGACACATCAGTTGTAAGTAACGGAGGAGGAGAAGGACCTCGGAGTCCTGGAGTATGGCAAGAGATGATGTGGACCATAGAAGTCCCAGGATGAAGGTAGAGATAAGGTGGGAATTGTGAGTTTGACACATGGGAAGGAGAGACAAGTAATAGTGTAAAGGTAATAGAAGTAGGGAAGACAGCAGTGTTTGACACCGGAGAAAGGGATTTTTAGGATACACTTATCATACCAAGTAGGAAAGTTCAGAAGATGAATCTTGCTTTGTAACTATGATATAAACGGAAAATAATCCAGTGCTAGAGTATAAATATTAGGATCTCATATCTTGTGTTTATTGCATTTAGAGATGATTCCCTGTGTTTTGGGGAGAGGATGAATGTTGTATTTTTTGATTCCCTTTCCCTCCCATCCCTTAGTTGGTAGTACAGTCAGAGGTTGCAGTCCTAGAGAAGACTAGCTTAAGTGTGTCTGGTTGTCATAGCATTACTCACAGATAAAATACATGGAAATGGTAATATAAAATAAAGGAATGATTTGAAACCCAACAGTATCTCTTCATAAAGGTGCAGGTTAGGTCACTTGCTTATGGAATAAATATGTCTATTACTCAACATTCTAGCCACAACGGGATGACAGAGACCCTCTGCTGAATATCTTGATATTATGGTTCTCAAACTACACTAAAAAGAAATAAAAATTCCCCTTGTAACTTGTGAATAATATTTGATTATGGATGCAAGTCTTTTCTCCAGAATTTTCTTCACATCAAGATGGAGGGATCACAACAGGTAATCATCATGTGATCCCTCCCCTGTCACCAACTTCCAGAGAAACAGAGGCTAATAGCCATTGATGGACCTAACCTCCGTTAATCTACCTAGCTCATTTTTGAACCCTGTTAAAATTCTAGCCTTCACCGCATCCTCTGGCAAGTAGTTCCACAGGTTGACTATGCGCTGAGTGAAGAAAAACTTCCTTTTGTTTGTTTTAAACCTGTTGCCTGTTAATTTTATTTGATGACCCCTAGTTCTTATGTTGTGGGAATAAGTAAATATCTTTTCCTTATTCACTTTTTCCATACCAGTCATGATTTTATAGACCTCTATCATATCCTCCCTTAGTCTCCTCTTTGCTAAGCTGAAAAATCCAAGTTTTTTTAATCTCTCTTCATATGGGACCCATTCCAAACCCCTAATCATTTTTGTTGCCCTTTTCTGAACCTTTTCCAATGCCAATATATCTTTTTTGAGATGAGATGACCACATCTGTGTGCAGTGTTCAAGATGTGGGCATACCATGGTTTTATATAGAGGCAATAAGAAATTTTCTGTCTTATTCTCTATCCCTTTTTTAATGACTCCTAACATTCTATTTGCTTTTTTCACTGCCATGTCACACTGAGTGGATGTTTTCAGAGAACTATCCACAATGACTCCAAGATCTCTCTCTTGAGTAGCTGTAGCCAAATTTGTCCCCATCATATTGTATATATAGTTGGGAGTATGTTTTCCAATGAGCATTACTTTACATTTGTCAACATTACATTTCATTTGCCATTTTGTTGCCCAATCACTTAGTTTGGTGAGATCTTTATGAAGCTCTTCACAGTCTGCTTTAGTCTTAACTATCTTGAGCAGTTTGGTATCATCTGCAAATTTTGCCACCTCTCTGTTTACCTCTTTCTCTAGATCGTTTATAAATAAGTTGAATAGGATGGGTCCCAGGACAGACTCTTGGGAGAGCCCATTAGTTAGCTCTCTCCATTCTGAAAACTTACCATTTATTCCTACCCTTTGTTTAATCAGTTCTCAATCCATGAGAGAACCTTCCCTCTTATTCCATTGCAGCTAACTTTACTTAAGAGCCTTTGGTGAGGGACCTTGTCAAAGGCTTTCTGGAAATATAAGTACACTATATCCACTGGATCCCCCTTGTCCACATGTTCGTTGACTACTCCTCAAAGAACTCTAGCAGATTAGTAAGGCATGATTTCCCTATTCATCACACTGCATTTGTTTGCCTTGGAATAACTTGTTCTTTAAGCAAAACAACTTTGCTAATTTTAATTTATGAATCCTGGGTTACGTCAGGTTGTGTGCAAACCTTCAGGGCCTATTTCTCCTGCCATTCCTCTTTTGTTCTCTGCCAGACGTTGATCCAATTGTGCATGGGAATCATGTTGCTAATAAACAAACTATCTGAAATCCTTCTTCCACAATGAAATTCTCTTTGCTAACACTTTCCTTTTAAATGGATGGGGTTATTGAGAAATTATATAGAATCTGGCATGATCTGCTCCCCTGGAACAAACATTTAAGGACTCATTTTCTGGTACAAATTAGGCTCCTTCTCCATTTAACACTTATGTATTTGCCCTATAAAATTCCATGATGGGCATATTTTTATGTTCACCAGGTCACAGCCTGAATGTAGACCTACTATCTGGCTTGAATTTTGGAACTCAAGTTCCAAGTATTTTCAGAATCAAATATACGTCAGAGTAAGCCAGTTAGGACTACATTTTCAAAGGAATGGGACACTAATTTGGGCCCTTGAGTCTACAATAGCAGGATAAAATTATTTTTTGTGGCTGTATCTCATTGCCAAAAAGGCAAAAGTAAGACATAAGTTGATTGTGGGTACCAAAACTTAACCTGGATGGTAGGCCTGATGAACACAAAAACAAACCCATCAAGGAATTTTCAAGGGTGAAAAACCCATTTTGCAGCAGAAAATGTATCCATAATGGTTTGTATCAGGGCTATAGGCAGGCTAGCTGACAAGGGAGGAAGTAAAGGGGAAAAGTGCCCTGGAGCCTGGTGATTCAAAATGACCCAGGGCTCCTGACACTTCAAATTGCCACTAGAGCCCCAGCCAGTGGGATCTGAGCAATAAGCTATGCACAGGACTCAAGGGCTGGCAGGGGGAAGCTAGACCCCATCACTGCCCATTCTGCCCAAGGCCTTTCCCTTTCTAAGAGCCAGAACCAGACCCAAACACACACAGCTTGCCAAGGGACCTAGACTTTTTTTTGGCCTTCCTGGGTGTAGACCACATTTTATTCTGAGTAAAGTTGATGAAGAAATTATATGTAGACATGGCAGACTTCAATGTTTTTCATACAGTTTCAATGGGTAGCATCTATGTTTTATTTTAAAACTTTTTTTAAGTTTTTTAATCAACTTAAATTTTCACAGTTGTGTGAGATTATGGGTTACAAGCATTTTTTTTTCAATTGTTATAGATTTTCATTTTCACAATCATGGAAAACAATTGATGGGGAAGTCTGTGGTCACCTTTCTAAATGATACCTCTGGTCCAATGCCAGTGTTAAAATGTTTCACCAACGTTAAGGTGGGACACTCAGTTTTCAAAGAACACCTTTTTTTTGTTGTCTGTCTTTATTTTTTATTAATATTGATTTCAGTATTTTTCATTGATTTATTTGTGTATGGGGAAATTGACATTTACTGACATTAAACAATGAAAACCAAATCCATCCACACATCATTTTAAGGTTTGTTTCTCCTGATGATCTGTCTTCCACAAATTATTCTCTCTAATTAGTTTTGTTGGATGACAAAAGAAAGACGTATGGGCTCTGAGCCCTTCAAGAGCCAGTTTAGTACTAAATGATTATTCAGTAGACTTGTCATGTTAATGTTGTAGTATAGGTGAAATGCACAATGTATGTTAACTAAGGAAAACTGAAAAGGATTTTTTTGCAAAATCTGTTTGATATATCAATATTAGTTTCCACTTAATAGTAGAATTTTTAGTTGGTAATAAATTGAAAAGCATTTTATTTGTATGATCTCTTTTGAAATATAATTGTAATGTATCCTTTCCCATTGGCAGCAGTGACCAATTTGTAGCATCTTGCTGTACCAGTATTTACAGTAAATTCTTAATATCTGCTTTAAAAATGGATGTGAAACAGGACAGGAAACATGCTATGTTTTTCTGAAAAGGGAAACTGTTACTAAAAAAAGTTAAAAAAATAAGTGCCTACAAATTTCAATATAAGTGTTTTGTCAGATTTCTTTGACCTCTGGGAATAAAAATGTATTGGGTGAAATCCTGGCTGTACTGGAGTCAATAGCAAGATCCCCATTGACTCTGGGAAGGGCCCAGGATTTCATCCACTGTATCATGAGTCTTAGAGGCAAAGAATTGCTTTCCCTGTTAGCAGTGCCTGTTGAATATAAAGGCATGTCTCAACAGCAGCGTTATTTCGACATAACTGATGTTATTCCAAAATAACGTAGTACGTGTCTGCACTACAAGCCTTTATTTCAAAATAATGGCAAGCTGGAGGACTTTTTACTCCGACTCCTAGTAACCCTTATTTCACGAGGAGTAAGGGAAGTCGAAGGAAGAGAGTTTTTCCTTTAACATGCTTCTGTTTTAGACATCAACGAAAGCCAAATTAAGCTATTTCAACTTAAGCTACACAATTGACATAGCTGAAGTTGTGTAGCTTAACGAAAGTTTTGCCCTACTGTGTAGATGTACCCTAAGTGTGTAGGTTTACATTGTTGCTTTCTTCTCTGTCTTCCTCTTTATCACCATCTTATCCTAAAGTTACCAAACAGGAGTAGACCAAAAATAAAATTACAGATCATACAGGATGTATGGGAAGCTCACATATTTGCAAGTCTTGTGTCTATAAAGGAAAAATTAGGGTGAGAATGAAATTACTTCAGTATCTTTCTTTTTGAACATTTGAAATGATTAAGCAATTTTGCTGAATTATGTCTATAATTCTAAAATTCTTCAGTTCAGTCGAGTTTGTGGTCAATTGAGAACTAGCTGATAGTCCACATAGACCCAGATGACTATTTGGTTTTGGTTTTTCCTCAGGTACAAGAACTAGAACATCACAGAATAAATACAAATTCATTAAATGCTTTTCCATTGTTTTGCCATATAAGAAAGTGTTCAGCTGCCATGTAGATATTTTGAATTGGAAAGTGGGAGGCAGAGATTGATCAGTGAAAATCAAGTCTTTGTGTTACATAAACAGGGCTTGATTCTCTCCAGTGGCCAAACAGGATTTGGGTACAGTGGAGGGAGTAGACTGATAGGGAGCTATTTGTAGTTCTCTGATCCTCCCCCAATAGTCACTTCATAAGGTAAAGGTGCACAGGGGCAGCTCTAAATTATCCTGCTGATATGTCTTTGCCAGTACAGAATTGGGCTTGGTGGAAACTTGCTCTTCTCTCCTCCTCCAACCCACCCCTTTCCTTCCCTTACTTTGGCAAATGGAGTTCCAGTACAAGTGGAAGTCGAGTAGCAGAGCAAAGTGAACTTGGTGGCAGAAAATCCAAGTCCCTCTTGGTATGGTACAAGAAAGAACACATCTGATTTCAACTTTGCTTGGCTGCAAAGGATAGGATTTTTGATTATCTATCAGAGATGTCTAAGTATGGCTTCTCTAATAATAAAATTCATCTTGAGTGTGAATCTTATGGTAATTAATATTCATATCATCCATCTTAAGACCACTCCAGTAGAGTAATAAAATTAGTATAATGAGTGGAGCTATTAAATTACATCTGCTTTATTGTTTCTTGAAACTGCTTTTTATTATGAATGTTGTTGAGGTGAACACTCCAAGGTACCTTTGTTTTAGTAATAACTCCATCATGTCAAAAATGCAAAATATGTAATTCACGGGACATATTAATTAGAATTTTTGGAAAAATAACGTGAAATATAGATTGTATATGCAGAACTCTATCACAATGCACCATTTTAAACTGATGATATTCTAGAAAATATTCTGTATTTTATTTAGAAGAATTAAATATGTTTAATCAAGACAAACATTATGGGTTGACAGCTAATTTGAAAATGCTGTCTCACATCAGTGCATCATTGCTTGTCAGCTGCATAATTGTGTCAAAGAGGGAGGATTAAAGTGAGAAATTTTTCATCTCAGGTAGTTTAATTAACACTAACAAGTATCTCTGCACTGATATGCACACAGTAGCTATGGTCATTCAGCTACTTTTAAATCATATTTAATGAAAGAGCTCAGCAGAAGAAGATACTTATATTCATTTTATTGTTCATTTACTTAAAAAGAAACCATATACAGGAGTTCTGATAACATTAAAATGAAATAATCATGGTTAACATTGTCTGAACGAAATATAACAATGCATATATCTTAGTGTTATCTGATACTGTAGGCAGACTTCAATTTGTGTTTGTATATCAAATGCTTAATAAGGATGAATCTATTCAAAGTTTCCACAGAAACAATTGAAAATGACTATATTTTAGTTATCTCACATGTGTGTGTATTTTTTTTTGTTACATTTCCTTCAGTTCCTCCAGCAATTACGTTGCTACAGAAGTCCTTTAATGCCACTGCAGATCGGGGAGAGGCAGTTACTTTATTCTGTAGAGCCATTGGCTCTCCTGAACCTGAAATCAGCTGGTATAGGTAAGTTCAGTTTAGAGCTGTGTATCAGAAAGATTTGAAATGTGTTATCAGTTTGTATCTTACTAAAATAAACTACCCTATTGTTTTATGTGGTTAACAGGCATTGCTAAATAAATGAAATAACATATTTGTCCAAACCATGGTTTTCATTAAAAAAGAGAATTTAGAAAATATCTAACTTATATTTTAATGTGTCTTGTATTAAAGGAATAACAAATAAAATGTAAGAACCTCTGATTTTAAGAAAAAAGATATATTTCTGAATTCTCCATGAAATGTTCAGACTCCAGCTACCTAAAATAACAAAGTATGTAATGCTATAAATACATGACCAACACACAGAGTAACAATATCATATAATACACTAATACATTGTAAAAGAATATATCTCTTAAGCTGATTTAAGTCATCAGGTCTTCCAGTGTAGCCAAACACTTAGTAACAAGTGGCTTCTCAGTAAAATACTCAGTAAAATTCTCAATGGCTAAATGCTCAGTAACAGTATGGCTTCTTTGTGTTATATTAGTTTATCTGGATATTTGATTTCATTAATTGCAGAGCAGTTGTGGATATAATGTGAATCTGTTAAAAACAGGAAACTGTTTTGGAGATGTTGGGTAAAGCTTCCAAGTGAAGTCAGTGAGATTTATGTGGTTAAACCTTTACACTAGATATGTGTTTCCATTTTTTTACTTGAATGAATTGCTCTCCAGGTGGCCTTTCAAAGGGATGATGTGTGCCTATCTTTCAGAGTGCCCTAAAGTAAGGGCCAAGATGGCACAATGAATTAGAGCAGCAGTGGAACAGGCCCAGTAGACAGCTGCTATCTGCAGAGCAGGGGTTGGGACCAGTTCCTCCCTAAATTCCACCCCTTAGAAAATAGGAGAAGTGGCCTAGGAATTGAGGAATCCCTAGAAGGGGGAATTAGACTATAGTGATCCAGCTAAAGTGCTGGTGCTGGAAAAGACCTGAGAAGGCAAAGATGTTCCCTCCAGGGAAGGAGACTTGGGGCACTGCTCTATTCCAGAGTGGAAACAAACTGAGAGACATTATAGAAGGCACTGAGAGACTATTGGACTTGTACCCAGGAAGGGGGTTCTTTTATTTCACATGTAGACTGCCGGTGACTCGGCTGGAGGGAAGAGTCACCGAAGACTCACCGTAAACACAGAGAGAGTGCAGGACATGCACTTGGCCAGGTGGTATACATGAGAAATGAGTGCAACCATAATACAGTTCTGTTTGAGTAGGAGGTTGGAATAGATGATCTCCTGAGGACTCTTGCACCCCAAATCATCAATGAGCACATCATTCTATGAAATGGTGTGCTGACTTTCTGACATTACGCTAATTCATTTGGATTGAGGAAGGAGCAAGTAAGTGTCATCATTACCTGTCTCACTATTACAGATAAGAATTCAATTTCTATCAGATGTAACAAAAATTAAATAAATGATGATAAACCCAAATTTATTAGAAGTAGTGGTGGGAAATTCACAAACTAACATTTCACAGTTTGGGAACTTGGTGTCCCTTTGAGGTCATGTTATAAAATGTAGCTCCTGGCTGGACAGAACTCTCTAGAATTATCAGAAAGCCTAATATTCTCATTTGTCTCACTGCAAGAAGACAATTCATCTTGCTACTTTACATTTTCAAGATGAAAAGTAGGGACACAGTTATCGTGTATCTTTGGAAGTGGGATGTGTAGAATTGTCAGTCTTCAGTGCCATTTCTACAGTATACTTTAATTTGAAAGTATCACGGTAATGTATACAAACAAATAAAACACCTTGCAGAAGGACCTCTGCAAACCATCTGTACTAGGCTGTGTCCAGACTCGAGGGATTTTTCGAAAAAAGTAGCCTTTTTTCGAAAAAACTTCACCTGCGTCTAGACTACAGCTGCGTTCTTTCAAAATTAAATCAAAAGAACGTGGCTTTTCTTTCGACGGCGGAAAACCTCATTTCACGAGGAAGAACGCCTTTTTTCGAAAGTGCTCTTTTGAAAAAAGGCGTTCTTGAATGCAAACAGGGCTTTTTTGAAAGAGAGCATCCAGACTGCCTGGGTGCTTTCTTTCAAAAAAGCGGCTTGTTTTTTCGAAAGTACTGCTTGCAGTCTAGACGCTCTTTTTCGAAAGAGGCTTTTTCAAAAGTATCTTTCGAAAAAGCCTCTTTCGAAAGAGGCTTGCAGTCTAGACGTAGCCTCAGTGAACCAGATCGACCCTCTGTAGGAATAATGACCTTTCTAAAAGGGGAAATGTTTGTTGTAAACCATCCAATACCTCTAGAAGAATTAATCAGGCCCTGAGTGGTCTAGTGAATGGGAAAGAGACTAGTGAGCCAGCAGACTTGCATTCTGTTCCTCACTCTGCCACTGACCTGCATTATGAGATCTTAAGGAAGTCAGTTCACTTCTCTGTTTCTCTTTCTGCCCTTCATTTGCTTTGTCTGGTTACATTATATGCTCTTGAGGGAATGGGACTGTCTGTGACTGTGTGGAATTACAATGCCTGTTAAAATGAGGCTTTGATTTTTGGCGACAACACCTAGATCTGGAGTGGCCAATTACCAGACTGTGACTCTAAACTATGAGAAGAAATGGGATGTATTATTTGGGCACCATAACTTTGTATTCTGTTTACAACTATGCCATTGAGTTCTGTGCTCTTGATCAAGTCTTTTAGCCTTTCAAAGCCTCAGTTTGTTTATCTGTAAAAGAGCTACTGTAGAAAAAGCATCTACAGATCTTAAGATAAAAAGTGCTAGAAACATGCAGAGTGTATTGTAAGTTACTTACAAGCAGGCTACGTCTACACTGGCCCCTCTTCCGGAAGGGGCATGTAAATTTCAGCAGTCGTCGTAGGGAAATCCGCGGGGGATTTAAATATCCCCCGCGGCATTTAAATAAAAATGTCCGCCGCTTTTTTCCGGCTTTTAAAAAAGCCGGAAAAGAGCGTCTAGACTGGCCCCGATCCTCCGGAAAAAGTGCCCTTTTCCGGAGGCTCTTCAAAGTAAGAATAAGAGCCTCCGGAAAAGGGCACTTTTTCCGGAGGATCGGGGCCAGTCTAGACACTCTTTTCCGGCTTTTTTAAAAGCCGGAAAAAAGCGGCGGACATTTTTATTTAAATGCCGCGGGGGATATTTAAATCCCCCGCGGATTTCCCTACGACGACTGCTGAAATTTACATGCCCCTTCCGGAAGAGGGGCCAGTGTAGACGTAGCCCATATGTCAAAGGAATAGAGGGATGGAAATTTATGCTACATGCTTGTCACTAAGGAAGAAACTGAACAAAATATTTCTGATTCCACAAACTGAAGTAATAAAACTAAAATATTACTTTTTTCTCACTGATAACCAGCAAAATTAAGGATTCTGTAAGAGTTTGTTGGATTTTCAGGGATTTTCTTAGGATAATCCTGCAAGTTTGGGAGATGGACACTGGTCATCCTCCTTTACAGAAATTCTAGTTGGATTTCCCAATAATACTCTAGCTACATTGCCTCACTATTAGTAAACATAATTCATCAGGACTGTCTCTTCACACAGGATCAGGTCAGGAGCCCTTTACTCAATCCCCATTGAATTCTATGAGCAACAGGTTCACATTTTATGTAAAGTTCAGTATCCTCTTTATATGGGGGATTTTTTTTGCCAAAATAGCTGTTGAATGAGCAACACTAGTGTGCAAACAATAACAATTATTTCAAATGAAATAATGAGTTTTGATTTACTGAAGTATTGTGTTACTCCTAGTTCGTTGTTTTTATGTTATTTTAAGTTAAAGAATTTTTGGGAAATATAACTATAATTTTTTGTATGGCCTAATCCTGACACAGCCAAAACTCCCACTGACATCAGTAGGACATTTTTCTTTTGAAAAGGACCGAAAGATTTATGACTATTGTGATATAATCTTTCCTTTGTTATGATTAAATACAGGCAGATTCCAACCGAGTTAAAATTCATTTTTTCAATTTATCCCCTGGGATTTTCTTTTTGGTTTCCCACAGGCTGCTACAATTAAGGGTTAAATTGAGCCCTGGCACAAACAGGTCTTTCACCACTGAAGTCAGATGAGATACAGATGGACTGACCTTGTACCAATAACAATTAGCCCTCTTGTAAGCCCTTTGTAGTGTTTGACTCAATAAGCAAAATGCTGACCAAACCAGGAGCTTCAGGATTGGAACCAAATCCTCCTTTGTATGAAATTTGCATGTCAGAATTTTAACTTACTGATCATCATTTGTCTATGCCAATTATTTTATCTATGTTTCTATGGGAATATAAACATTATTTTATATTCAAGTACCATTCTCCATTGCATGATGTATAATTAAAGGAATTGAGCTAAAGTGTCAGTGTTTCTCTACCAATCCATTAGATTGCTTATATTAGTTTTGGAAGGTACATGAAAAGAAAGATCAGTATGGATTAGTTTTTGCTTTATTTAACATGTGAATGCGCCTAGTTAAAATTTCACTGTAAATCTAGGGTAACTCCTCTGTATTGCATGGAGTTACACTGGAATTAAAGCAGAATGAGCAAGTAAAGAATTCCAACAGAATTAAACTACCCAAATTTTTAAGACAGGTGTGCTCTGATCCTGCAAATAATACTAATGTGAGTAATCTGGGTGAAATCAGTGCAGATAAACATTTGATCTTTAATGACCGGATTTAGAATCAACCAACAAAGGAAATAATCTTTTAATGAGTTACATGTATCTGTTTGTTCTCTATTAATTTAACTCTGTCCCATTCCTTGGAAGTCCCAGTTTCTACTTTCAAATCATCTTGGCTACATCTACATTGGCCCCTTTTCCGGAAGGGGCATGGTAATTTTTGAAATCGCAATAGGGAAATGCGCGGGGGATTTAAATATCCCCCGCGGCATTTAAATAAAAATGTCCGCCGCTTTTTTCCGGCTTTTAGAAAAGCCAGAAAAGAGCGTCTACACTGGCCCCGATCCTCCAGAAAAAGCGCCCTTTTCCGGAGGATCTTATTCCTACTTCAAAGTAGCCCACGAGTGTAGGAAATGTTCATCACAAAAGACATTTTGGGACCATTTTTGACCTCAGATACTTTCTGCATATCCTACTGAAATCACAGGAAATTGTGAGAGACTATCTGGGTGTGGAATCAAGTCTGCTATAATTTGCTAAATAAATAAAGGAACTCACACTGAAAAGGAGATGAATAAATGTTACTATCATATTTATAAAATGAAAGCATCAGTAGATTAAAATTTGACTGAACTTTAATAACAAAAGCTTCAGAGGGATAGCCGAGTTAGTCTGTCACAGGAAAAACTTTAAAAAACAACAGACTAGTACATTGATTCTCAATCAGTGGTACAAGTATCCTTGGTGTACTCGAGAGAAGTCGGGGGGGGGGGGGGGAGTACATCAACACAATTGAAATTTAGAGAAAACTGAATTTTTGTTTTAAAGTTTTACAGTGTTTTATTACTTTTGTACTTTTTACACCCAAAAATGTCATTTCCTGCCTGACTATAAGTAAGTTGTTTAAACATATGTGCTGCAATGGTAGAAGAACTTTTGTGTGTCTGAAAACTGTAGGTACTGGGGGTACTTATAATTTTTTTTTAAAAGGGGTACTTTATAAATAAAGGTTGAAAAACACTGGACTAGTAGCACCTTAAACACTAACAAAACATGTAGCTAGTATCATGAGCTTTAGTGTGCGCAATCCACTTCTTCAGGTGACAGGAGTATTAGACATCCGGATCTAGAAATAAATAATGGAAGGAAGGGGGGAGAGAAAAACGATAAAAAAGGAGGGGGAAAAGAGAAAAAATAAAAAGAGACAGTGAGTAGATGGTTCAAATAGTTACAACAGGCTGATTTGAACCATCTACTCACTGTCTCTTCTTTTTTCTGCTATCCCTCCTCTCTTTTCACTTTTTCTCTCTCCCCCTCCCCCCCCGCCACTTCCCTTATTTATTCTTGGATGTGGACTTCTACTACTCCTGTCATCTGAAGAAGTGGGTTGCGCCCATGGAAGCTCATGATACCATCTACATGAATTATTAGTCTTTAAGGTGCTACTAGTCTATTTGTTGTGTTGTAAGTTTTTTTTTTAATAACAAAGTATAAGACAGAGGGAAAATCTTACCAATATCATGTTCTTAGCATAAATTAATCTTCCCTAGAAAGTATCTATATTCTTATTCAAAATAAGATCTATTTGGAATTATTTTAGAATTTGTTGTAATTAAGATGATGATCACCATAAAATTATCAGTAAGAAACTAAAAATCACCATGGCCCTGATTTTTAAACTTGGGTGTTGTTACCAGATTTGCCCAATACTCTGGGGTATGCTCATGGTCATTTATCAGGGTTACCCTTATGGGACTGGGGGAAGGTTAACAGTTCTATCAGTGTGCTGTTGGTGCTTACTTGGGCTCTCATATGGAGCTGAATTCTCCCTGCTGCCAATTCCCCCTCCCACTGGAGCTCTCCTGCAGGAACTAGGTTCCTCAGGATGGGGTTCTTACCACCTTGGCAACACACACAGACACTCACACCCACTAACAGAGCACGTCTGAGAGGACTGGGTACTCAGCACTCACAAGCTGACCCCCTCATATGTCCCTGGACTCAGCTGGCTGGGTTTCACAGCAATGCCACACTGCACCCTCATGTGCCTTTGGACTCCGTGTGCTGGATTAAACAGCACTTTAAGCTGCCATCCTCATAAGCCCCCAGGTTCAGCACCCCCTATCCCCACTTTCACATCACAGTCATTCACTGGTAAACCACATGATGAGCAAACCCCACAGGATTTTAGGCACTACAGGGATCTTTTGCTTGGGTACAAGAAGCGTTGTTGCAGAGCAAATGGGGAAGCCAAAACAACACCCCTTAAGGAAGAGTGAGCAAAAGAGAAAGAAAGAGAGAGAAGCAACCAGTTTAACAATGAAAGTGATTTATTTCTGAGTAGTGAATAGATATCAAAAGGTTACAATATTAAATCTAACAATTACAATATTAAATCTAAATTGAAACTGATTACAAATGTTAGGTAACCATATAACAGTTTACACAGGACAGGGTCAGGAGGCTATGCTTAGAGAGATAGTTGATGGGAGGGAGAAAGAGAGAGAGAGAGAGAGAGAGAGAGAGAGACCTCACCACTCCACGGAGCTTGCACTGATCAGGGTTCCCAGATGATGATGGTAGCCGGGGGTCCAGAGGGCAGGAGATAAGCAGGACAGAGCCCCCAGCACGATCAGACAGGAGATGAAGAAGTCTCAATGGAACTGATGCAGTTTAAGTCCAGGTATCAGAACAGTTTTCTTGGGGCAAGGATAGGAGTTTTTATAGGGATAGTTCAAAGAGAAAGAGGAGAGACAATAGAGACTGATTACCCCTGGTTATGGGTGATGTTCCTTGAACGAGCTCACAATGCAACTAGGCAGTTTCAGTATTTTAGATGTCAATAGGATCGTTACTAGATTTGGGTGTGAGCAGGCTTAGGTTCATTAGCATCTGGAGCAGGGATTTCCCATCAGGCAGTGCTTCTCTGCTTTCAGTGTCCCATAGTTCACTGCGGTTCCTGCCTTGGAAGAGCTGCTCTCCATTCTGTATGCTAATGAGATGTTCCTCTGTTCCATCTTTAATGCAAATGAGGCTGGGGTGTTTCCTTAATTATATCACCCTTGTCTGAAGCAGTTTAGGTGTGTCTTCCCCGGCCTTTTCATTGCTTTGTCTTTGATTCTAGCAGAGGCCTGAGGGAGGGGGATGGTTTTCCATGAGTGTCACTCCCTGGTTCCCCAAGAGCACAAGGCTGACAGGTGACCATGTTCTGGTTCCCCAAGAATCACAGAGCTGGTGGGTAACAGTGTCTAAATCATATGTAGGTGATTTGGTCTCTCAATGCCATTGAAGTTAGAAAGAGCTCAGCATGTGTGTAAATCAGGCAATGTATGTTTGTTTTTTGTTTGTTTGTTTGCTTGTTATGTGAAGAAGGTGCATTGCTGAGCAACAGAAAAAACAGATCAAAGGAAGCTTAGAGTAAATAAGACAAAGTGAAGAGAAATAAAGTCAGGATTGCATTCTAGTAGAAAAAGTGCATAACGTAATTGTGTGTATGCCAGGGTGCTGAAGTGAGTTGGTCAAGTACTGATTAGCCATCAGAGTATTCACAGGTTTTGTTATTTCTAAGCCATCTGGACTGTACATATCCTAGTGGCTGGAGATTTGTTTGTTTACTGAATTGTGGCTAGCTAACAACAGATGAGAAGGAAAAAATACTGAGACAAGTTGTTTATGTGCCAGTATACTACATGAGTTAGTGTGAAACCATTTTTATAAATTATCTCACTAATGTGAATAGCAGTGTCATTAAATCAATGCTACAAATTATTAGAATGAAAATGTTATACTGTTTCTAATTAATTTGTATTTTAGGAGATGGTAATAAAATTCATATGGCAAGGAGGTTGAGTATCAAAATGTGATCCAGAATGGATTCTCTTCTGTCCAGTATTTGGATGCATTTATTAAGACACCCAATTACCCAATGAAACAATTTACATTAAAGTGAAATCAACTGCTTCCACATATAATGCCAGCCTCTAACACACATTTTGCTGTGTGCTTTGTATGGGAGCAAAATAGCCGTGTCCTCCAAGGGAAATAACTTTGAGGCGACACACTCTTCTAAATCAGAAAACTAAATGTGGTGTTTCAGATAGAGATACATTTGTGATTATAAATCCCTTTCTATTCTTCAGGAATGGCAAGCTTATTGGTGAAAATGAAAAATATATTTTCAGAGGAAGCAATACAGAATTAACTATCCGAGATATCAGAAATATTGATGCAGGTCCTTACATTTGTGCAGCAAAAAATAAAGCAGGAAATGATAAAAAACAGACATTCCTCCAAGTTTTTGGTAAGTATTGCCTGGCATATACTGTCAATTGTTCTGTTGTTTTGTTAGTTATTTCATTGCAGTTGGTGGTAATATTTTTTATAAAAAACATACTGGAATAGATCTTCATTGTGTATATAATTAAGTCACTGGAACACTGCCATATATGCCATTTGAGAAATAGGTTTATATTGAGATCCAAATTTGATTTGTAGACCTCAATCCATGAAGGAGAATGAAGAATCTAGAAACCCAAATGAGGTTATAAAACTGGATTTGTAAGGTCCAAATGCCAGTTTACCTATATTACTCTTATTTATATATATATTTGTTAAATACAAGTAACCATTATGGTTAACAGTAGCAACTGAAATTGTAACTTATAAGTTCATATGGAATCTTGCCACCAGAAGGTGCCAATTGATGCAGCAGCCAACTTTGGCATTGTGGTACTAGGGATGTAAGTGACTAGTCGACTACTTAACTACCCAATCAATTTAGGTTTATTACATAGTTGTGTCACTTCTCCACTAGTGGCTTCCTCTTCCCCTCCTTTGCTGAGTCTATAGCAGAGGCAGGAAGTGGGAGGAGCAGCAACCAGTGCAAGGGGGAGCAGATCAAGTTAGTTCTCCCCCAACACTGTCACTGTGGGGGGAAGGAGAGTCAGAGGCGCAGTGGGTGAAATGATGCAAGCTGGAACTGAGCAGTCCCGGTTCACACTGCGTCTCAGAAGCCCCACCTCTGCTTTTTAAATGTAGTAAAAGATGGAAGGCTCTTACTTCATTTAAAAAGCAGAGCCACAGTGAATTCCCTTATTGACTAATTGAATAGTCAATGGAAATTCCATTCTTAACCACTATTTAACATACCTAAGTGGAATAAGGGAACCTTTTCTCTGCTGTTTGCCACTTTAATCTTTACTCCTGAATTTGATTTTGAAATTCTGTTATCTTCAACATCTGCTGAACAGCAATTCAGATACAGAACACTGAACTGGTAAATTATTAATTTTCTGTGGTTTCCTTTTAAAAGTTGGTTGTTGGATTATGAGAATATGTATGGATGGAAGGAGAGAAAACCTTGAATGTATAATCCTCCCCCACAAATAAAACCCCCCACAGGAGACTTAGCTTTTTAAATAAGGCATTTTTACTCCAGTGAAAATCATATAGAAGCAAGATTTTATTTTATTTATTTTATTATTTTTTTAAAATTGATTGGTTGATCTTAATATGCTTTATTGTTTGTAAGTATCACGGCTGTTCATAACTCTGACATGAAAGGGGTAGCTGCTAAAAAAAAACTCCTCAATATTACAGACTCTGTGACCTTGGACTGCAACTACTCAAATGCAAAAGCCCCTTGAAGGTAGGAAGAAGCACTTGGGAACTTCTCCCTGTGGGTAACCCCAACTCTTTAGTCCTCCCTTAGGAAAGAGCTTGAAAAGAAACTGTAATCTCTTAATATCTGACCTGCAGTTCAGGCACATGGACACACAACTTCTTGCCTTCTAGAACACAGGAATTAGATTGGAGTTGTTAAAAAGTGATTTTATTAACAAAATAAAGAGGATATATTTATAAAAGCAAACTTGGTTGCTAGGTGTTACATGACTAAAAAAAAGATTAAAGAACAGAGAAGAGAAACTAAATGTTCACATTTTTGTCAGCATGTGATGCTGCTGCCATAAAATCACATCACTTAGTTTTTAAATTAAAAATATAGTAGAGCAAAGCTCCCATGCACATTGGCCTTAGGGAAAAAAATCTGAAATCTGAAACTGCTTGACAATTACAATCCTGAAATTAACTAAATAAAAATAAAAAGTATTAATAATTATTTGTTGATATTAATACTCAGTATCAACAATTGAAATGCTTGAGGCAACAATGTTGAAGACAAATACAATGCTTCATTTTTTCAATTTATTTATTAAATCTAGATTTTTTTTCTACTTCTTGAAGCAAGCAATACTAATGATAATATCTACTCTATCTGTACAAAGCAACAGTAATCCGTCTCAAAGTGGATAGTCTGGGAAAGTGGAATCCACATCCCAACCAATGATCAGCCATGATCCCACTGCACTACTTCTGCAGGATGTTGGGAACATTGGTCAGTGTTAATGGATGTTGCCAGACCAAACAGTGCTGGATTTCAGAGGTACCAATGTACAGGTCCGACAGTCAACTACAGTACTCAAAAGTTAGCCTAAAGTGAGGCATTTCCTATCTGTGCAATCTTAATTAAAACCCCTTCTACATATGCATTATAACAGTCATTGGTTACGTGATCACAAGTAATTTTTTTCCCACAGGATTTCTGGCTCAGTTCACATGATGGATCTGCTATGTGGATAGAAGAGGCTTAGATAGTGAAGGAGACTATTGTTTTTAGGGCACTTTCCTCCTCTGTTTTCCTCTGAAGTTGAAAGGTGTGTGCTGTTTTCAGGCCTGGGATGGGTGAGCCTAAGTCCACCCGAGACTAAAGCCCCTTTTCCTGAACTAAGGGGAAGTTACCCCTAAGTCCAGGTCATAGTTGAGTTCTGGGAACAATAGTGGAGAAATCAGGAATGGAAATGAGGTCAAAAGTTAAAAATGAGAGAGCCAGAGTGTGGGACACTGAGCAGAGAACACCAGACTGAACTCACCAGTCATCAAAGGCATCCAGAGGGTCAGTAGAACTCTGTCTATAGATGTGATCAGATGAGAGACTGGAAATAGGTCCCACAATTACAGAGTATCCCTCCGTCCAGCTTTGTCCTATTATGATGGATGACTCTTTTGGCCATAGCCAGGGGAAGGTTGATGAGGTGATACAGATTTTTTTGTCAGGCCATGTGTATGACTCAGGAGGTGCAGGGAAAAGAGCAGCCAGAAACTCATTAAATGGGGTTGGTGGAGACAGAAGAGGGGCTGCAGCCTGACACACACTATGGAGATGAGTGCCAATGTCTCCATCTAACTGCAATAGGTGTAGGTGTCAGAGGAGTTCATCAACTACTATGGGTCATGCCCGTGTTCAAGGCTTCCTGCAGGAAATGCCAGCTGATATTCCTGGTGGGCCTTGGAACCAGAGTAGAGCACAGACAGGCCCAACAGGTTTCCTCATCATCTACAGGTGGCAGCAGGCCCTGCCACTTGATGAGCAGAACACAAGGGGAAGAAATGGATTAGATGATGCACGCGTGGTAAAGGTCTCCTCACTGCACACTTCAGAAGCAGGCCATATAGATGGCTCAGTTGACATGCTAAAGGCTGTGGGAGAACCATTCACTGATGGGGTCTGATTCTGAGTTTTGTTGAGCTGGGGAGCAGCCTCCTGCAGGGTTCACTCAAGGAAAGTGAGAGAAACAGGAGGCAAGACTGCTTTCAACTCTGGACACACGGGGTGGGCAGCCCCCATGCAGTGAGACCAATCCCACTACTCTCAGGGTATGTCTACACTAGCTTATTAGTTCGAGCTAGGTAAGCAAATGAGGGCAACTGGAGTTGTAAATGAAGCCCGGGATTTAAATATCGGACTAAGGGGGATTTAAAAATGGTGGCTCCCGGGAACATGCAAATGAAGCCCGGGATATTTAAATCCCAGGCTTCATTTGCAACTCCAGTTGCCCTCATTTGCCTACCTAGCTCAAACTAACAAGCTAGTGTAGACATACCCTCATTGTAGTCCAGCAGGACTCAGACTTTGATGGTAACAACTAGAACCAACTTCCCGTGCACCATCTGAATATGGAGATGGGAGTTTTCTGTTAGGGTTTCTGCAAGGTTGTTCTCCCCATCGGCAGCTGCTGCTTAATACCTGGTTAGAGGGTATGTCTACAGCTGTTATTCCAAATTAACTCCCATAGCGTCTACCCAAGCAAACCACTATTTCGAATTAAATCCAAAATAGCGGGGCGCTTAACTGGAGTTTGGTAAACCTCATTCTGTGAGGAGTAATGCCAAACTCGAATTACCTAATTCGGAATAAGCATTGTGTAGATGCTTAGTCCAAATTAGCTGGCCTCCCGCCTTCCCAGTTTTCCCTGGTGGCCACTCTGAGCCAAACCAGGAAAACTCTTCTCCCTCTCTCCCAGCCCTAGAGCCTTTAGAGGGGCAGACTCTGGCCACAGTGCCTGTGCCAGCTCCAAGCCTGCCAGCCCAGAGCCAGCAGTCACTGCCCCAACCCACTGGCCCCAAAACATGAGCCAGCTAGCCACTGGCAGCCAGCCCTCCACCACTCCACAGGAGCAGTCTGCCAGCTCCCAGGACCTTCTAGGGCCTGGAGAAGGTGGTCACCTTCCTGGTCCAGGGCAGAGATCAGGGTGTACCATACTCAAGTTTGGCAGATGCCCCCTACGTCCATGATCTCCGTACTAGACAGAGGAATGCAGCTGTCTGTCAGAGTAGCTGCCAGCTTGGCTACCAAAGGCCACATGCAAACCCAAGAGCTGGTTTGCATGAAAATCAAGTTGGTCCAGCAAACCCCCAACCCTGAGCTTCTCCTCCCGCTTCTTCCCCTCACCTCTCCCCTTCCAGGTCCCTTCTCCCAGGTTTCCCCCTCCCCTCTCCCACCCTCATTCCCACCCCAGTTTTGGTCAATAAAGAGAGTTTGTTTCTGGCAAGAAATGTATTTTTATTTGACATCAGGAAGGGGGGTTAGGAAGAGGTAAGTGGAAGGAGGGAGGAATGAGGCACAAGCCCCCAGTGGGGCAGACCAGGGAGGTTCTTAGTGCTCCTCAGGGTGGAAGCTTTCCTGCAGGGCCTGGATACTGACATCCCCCCCGATGGACCTCCCGGATGGCAGCCTGCAGAAAGTGCAGCCAGGCTCACAGCAACACATCCATGAGAAGCACCAGAGTGCCCTGGGGCAGCTCCGGCTCCCTGTTGCAGAGTGCGGTGGTGCCCCGAGTGAGGGCAAGCAGAGCAAGCAGAAACAAAATGCTTTTCTGTCCCTCATTGAGGAAAGCAAGCAAGCAGGGACACATGTGAACCGGTTGCCCAGGGGACAGGGGAAGGTGTGCCTTTAAGCACAGGCGTCAGATAGCCTCAGACAGCAGCCACACACAGACAGTCCTGACCTGATGCGCTGCCTGACTGGTTCTGGCTGGCCTTAAATCCGAATCTGTGTCCAGTCAGTGTGGATGCAGTATTTTGAATTAGCAAAATGCTAATTCAAGCTGCATTTTGTGTGTAGAGGCATTAATTCAAATTAGCTTAATTTGAATTAACTATTTCGAATTAAGATAACTCCAATTAACGCTGTAGTGTACACATACTCAGAGATTAGCTTTTAGGTCCTAAGGAAATTCTAAGGGTCCTGGACTAACACAATAGCTATGTGATCTAATATGTGTATTTAATTATATTAATCTTTCTACAGTTTCCAAGAAATGAGGGGAAACGAGAGAACCATGGCATCCAATACAAATTCCTTATCATATTCCACAAATATCTTCACGGTCTCGTATCATATTACCCTTTCACAATACCTTGCATAACACTTTTCCCTTTCTTCCATGTTGTTCCTTACACAAAGGGTGTGTCTAGACTACATGCCTCCTTCGACGGAGGCATGTAGATTAGCCAGATCGGAAGAGGGAAATGAAGCCGCGATTAAAATAATCGCGGCTTCATTTAAATTTAAATGGCTGCCCCGATCTGCCGATCAGCTGTTTGTCGGCAGATCGGGGGAGTCTGGACGCGATGCCCCGACAAAGAAGCCTTTCTTCATCGACACAGGTAAGCCTCGTGAAACCAGGTTTACCTGTGTCGATGAAGAAAGGCTTCTTTGTCGGGGCATCGCGTCCAGACTCCCCCGATCTGCCGACAAACAGCTGATCGGCAGATCGGGGCAGCCATTTAAATTTAAATGAAGCCGCGATTATTTTAATCGCGGCTTCATTTCCCTCTTCCGATCTGGCTAATCTACATGCCTCCGTCGAAGGAGGCATGTAGTCTAGACACACCCAAAGAGAAAGCTCCTAGTCAGAATATATTCAGAAAAATGAGGTTTGATAATGATTAGGAAGATAATTGCTGATTACTGGTCATAAGAGTGCACAAAGCCAATCTATGTGAAAACATACTTTTTTTTTAAAATGACCCTTGCAACCCTACTGCCTGCTTATCTGTCTCATCCGCCTGTTATTTATTTTTTCTTTAGAATGAAAAATGTTTGGGGCAGGGACTGTTATTTATTAATGTTTTCAGAGTATGCAATATAATGAAGCCCTGATAGGGTTGAAGACTGTCATTACCGCAGTATAAATCTTTAGTAGTAATATAAGTTACAACATGACACTTTTAAACTCCAGACTATGTCACTGACAAGGTAGTGAAGGTTTTAGAATGTTGTGCTTTCTGAGTTAACAAACCTATCTCTTTGCTTATCAATATAAAAGTTTGGATTCAGTCCACGAGTTAGAGGTTTTATTTTATTTAGCAATTACTTTGCTGTTATCCAGTCTACCAAAAGATGTTTTCTCCTTATATAAAATCCTGAAGTTGGAAAATTACAAAGCTTCTACCTTTACATTCTGGAATACAATATATTTTTTGATCTTTGCTAGGATTTTATTTCTGTTCTGTGTGATGAGACTTATATCAGGAAGATATCAGAAGCATGCTATTTCCCTCATAGGGGATCTATTGCTGATTATGAGCCAGTGCTGGTAATCTTTTTCTGTCATTCTGCTTCCCTGCCATAGTGTCTCTCTGTATTGATATTCAATACCACCTAGGAGTTCTCATCCAAATTAATGTTTAAGACTTGTGCCAAGGTTCTTCTTATGAATTCATTTGTATTTGATCCTTCCACTCCTGCTGGGACACATGGGTGTTAATTGCTTTTCTCTGCTTTTGTCATTTCCAAATATTTATTCTTATTTTGTTTTTGTTATTTCCAAATGTTTCTTCTTTCTGGACCTGCCTAGTTATATACTGATTTAAAAGATTTTATTCCTCTGCTTCTCTCCTCCCTTGTCATAACCTAGACCCCATTCTTAGAATCATAGAAGATTAGATTTGGAAGAGCCCTCGGGAAGTCATCTAGTCCAGCCCCCTGGCTCAAAGTGGACCAACACCAAATAAATGTTTTCAAACTTGCCTTATAGTTCTCCTTTGTGTCAAGGGCATTATCCTTTATATGAGATGCCTACCCAATGCTATAAGTGTCCTGACATAAATTACAAGACCACAAGTACTAATTACCATCCAAACCTCATATCAGACAAGTGACAATCCTCTTGACCATTTCTACAAAACTCTCCAACCTCTCAAACAAACCTAATCCCCTTTCCTGCATCATTAATTTTCAAAGATGGGAGTATTTGTTCACCTATAGTGAATGTATTAATGGGACCAGATTAAAAAAACACTAAGGGTATGTCTACACTACCCCCCCGAGTTCGAACTAGGGGAGGTAATGTAGTCATACGGAGTTGCAAAGGAAGCCCGGGATTTGAATTTCCCGGGCTTCATTTGCATAAAGCCGGCCGGCACCATTTTCAAATGCCAGCTAGGTCGGACCCCGTGCCGCGCGACTACACGCGGCATGGACTAGCTAGTTTGGATTAGGCTTCCTAATCCAAACTAACTGTACACCTCATTCCACGAGGCGTACAGCTAGTATGGATAGGAAGCCTAATCCGAACTAGCTAGTCCGTGCCGTGTGTAGCCGTGCGGCACGGGGTCCAACCTAGCCGGCATTTAAAAATGGCGCCGGCCGGCTTTATGCAAATGAAGCCCAGGAAATTCAAATCCCGGGCTTCCTTTGCAACTCCGTATGACTACATTACCCCCCCTAGTTCGAACTAGGGGGTAGTGTAGATATACCCTAACTCTAATTACATATGTTCCTATGATTTGTAACTGTATTACAGTACTTATTTCCTCTCTGGATATAGGGCTTATTTTTTGTTTCTGTTATTTCTTCTTTTGTTGCTTGCAGATGTCATTGTGATTGTTTTCAATGATGGGTTCAATTCATTTCAAAACGTTCTAAGAGAACATTTTTGTTCACAATGCTGCTTAAATGTTATACTGCAGAGAAAGATAAAATAGCCAGTGTTTATCATTCATTGTAAGAAATTTAGCAAAGCTTTCATTGTCATTACGCAGTTCCTTACATCTGATCTCAAACAGAAGAGATGTGAGGCAATCTGTGAAGGAATACTATGGCTAATATGTCCCTCTGCCCACTTTTTTCGGAGAGTGAGAGTATATAACTACCATCTCCTAGTTTACCTTTCTTAGACATAATACAACATATTCCAAACCCATTACTCTGAAAACAGTGTTCAAGAAGGAGCCTCAGCTCCCAAAAGGACCAAATAGAGATGCTGCAGTACATCTAATATGGGAGGTGCCCTTTGGGACATAATTATTCCCCCACTCTCACTTGCTTCATTTGTTCCAGATTTATCATCCACGCTGATTGAAGCCTGTACAGGTGGGCAATGTTTCCTCTGCACTTATTAAATTGGTTAAACTTCAGAGAAAAAAAACGAGGCCAATCAATACCTGATTAAACACTAGAAATCTTCCCAGAGGTAGGGATGTTAAATTTAGTTTAATCAACAAATTGACTAGTTGCTGGAATTTCCATCTATTAGTCGATTAGTTGATAAGCATGGGGAGCTGCAGCAGGATTAGCTCCTGGCCCTGGGAGCTAACTCCACTGCACTTCTGCTTTTTAAATGTATTAAGAGCTGTCAAGCTCTTAATACATTTAAAAGGCTGAAGCTAAGCATGGGGGACCCAGTATGTGCTCGGACAGCTGATTCCTGGCTTGCTCCAGGTCCCCCCTAAGATTTGATTTAAATAGATATTGGATAGATAGATGTTGGAAATGAGTGTTACAGATTTGAAAAGATTCCATATAATCTTCAATGAATACAGATAATGGATAATTGTTATTCAGTAGATAAAGTTTATTAGGGGTCTGTGGCCCCTGCTCGCTATACTCACCAATCCCCCTCTCTGGGGGTAGGTGGACCTGGCTCTCCTTGCAGCTGCCGGTCTCCCCTGAGGCTGCAGGAGACCTGGCTCTCTTCCTCTGACTGCAAGGGGGGAGGCAACATGTCCCCCATCTCCTCCTCCATGACAGAGGAGGCCTCAGGGCTCCATCCCCCCTCCGTGAAAGGGGAGAGTGTGTGGTTCTGTCCCCCCCAGGAGGGGAAAGGGTGTGCTGCTCTACCCTCCCACATGAGGGGAGAGGGCACGTGTGAAATTGAAATTTCAATTTCAACTACTACCTCCGCTCCCATGAGGGAGGAGGGTGCGTTGCTCCGGCCTCCCCCTGAGAGTGGGGGAAGCCATATGGCTCCCACCCCACTGCAGTACAGGGTAAGGAGGTGCTGAGAGAGAGGGAGGAGGCAGGGTGGCTGAGGGTGGAGGGAAGGGTTATGGGATGCAGAGTGATGCAGACCAGTAAGTGCTGTTTGTCTGGTGAATGTTCAGTTTCTTTGTCAATGCCCCATTTGTGATTTTTTTTTCTCACTAGGGTTTGTCCATTTTGCTTTCTGCATAATGTTTTTCACTTCAACTAAACTTGAGTGCAAGTCCTTTCTTTCCTTGCTTTTTTCATTTCAGACAGAACTCTCAGAAAGATCAAATTGTTAATACATTTTATAGTACGTGCTTTAGCATTTGTTGCAGAAGAAATTAACATAAATCTTCTGCTTTTCTGGATTAGCATCCCAAGATTCTGTGGTTTCATTAGTGGCATTCCTCGACAATTGGAGAGAGAACATTTACAGATTTTAAAAGTCTATTCTAGTTTTCCTATCCACTGTAGTCCTGATACCTTGCTGTGGAATAGATATATAGTACTCATTTTTATACTATCTTACTAACCTACCTGTATAATTAAAAGTTAAGCAAGTTTCATAATACATTGCAGACCTTTTGGTCAAAAGATCATAATTCACTAATGACCTATAAAAACAGAGCAATGAAATAATATCCTTTAGTCGCTTTCAAGCTTTTCTCCTTCTTAGTAATGACTTTCAGCTAGGAATGTTCCCTGATTAATCAGTAGTTAGTCCTTTAAATGTCAGCTGCTTTTGTCTAAAATGTCAAGTTCAAAGTTTTCCTCTTATAGTGGCCCACTGGAAGAAGGTCTTTATGAAGTTTAGAATGGAAGAACCCATAAAGATCAAGAAATTTGAGTTGCAAGGTTTAGAACATAAATCTCTTTGGGAAAATTGAATTGTTTGTCATGTATAAATTGATAAAAATACCCTGCTGTAATGACAAGCACACTTAATTCATTCTGGTCTACACTAGAGAGTTATTTTGAAATATGCCCCCCCCCACACACACACTTATTTCAAAATAATAAGTGGAGTGTCCACACTTCCAAGACTGTTGTTTTGAAATAACAGGATGGTTATTTCAAAATCTGTACTCCTGCCTTCCTTGAGGAATAATCTTATTTCAAACAGTTAGGGTATGTTTACACTGCACAGCTATTTTGAAATAAGCTATTCTGGAATAGCTACTCTACAGGGAAGCCTCAAAATTAGTCTGAGGTACGCTTCCCTAATGTACACATGGTATCTCAATTTAGAGCCCCAGAAGACACTGGGGAGGAATAACTTAGAATGGTGCTGATCAGACGCTATTTCAAAATAGCAGCAGTGGAGCATGTACACACGCCTTATTTTGAAATAGCTATTTCAGAATAGACGTTATTCCTTGTATAATGAGGTTTACAGATTTCAGAATAAGCCATCCGTTATTTCAAAATTATTTCAAAATAATAGAATGGTTGTGTAGACACTCAGGGTATGTCTACACTAGTCCCCTAGTTCGAACTTTCAAATGAAGCCTGGGATTTAAATATCCCTGGCTTTATTTGCATGTTCCCATCCGGTCACTGTTTTTAAATGCCACTAGTCCAGACTAACTGCCCGCAGCTACACGTGGCAATTAAATGGTAATTCGAACTAAGTCCTTAGTTCGAATTACCTGTTACATCTCATTCCAGGCTACCACTGAGGCTGGAGCTCCATGTCCACCACTGTGCCACCCATCTCCCTGCCGTGCAGCTCATCCCACCCCCTCACACACACACTGGGTTCCCGGCTGATTTGCTGGTGCCCCCTATGGCACTCCTGCCCCACCTCCAGACCTCCCTGTTCCTGGGCTCTGTGGTCCAGGAGCATCTGTGGTCCAGCAAGGATGTTGCTGGATCAGGCAGTCCTGATTAATGGAGGTACAACCTGTAATATTAGAGAACCTAGCTCCTCTCATGGATGTCTTATGCCTCTATTCTTTTGACCATGTCTTATCTTCTTGCTTCATGGATGCAGACAGTCTTAGGGGAACCATTTTTTATGGGTAGTTCCATATCTAGAATTTTAACATGAAACAGTCTTGTGTTGTTCCAGTGGTTACTGAATTTAATAAACAGGAAAAATAAATAATTCTTCACCTGTTTGTTCCACATGTAATCACATTTACTTCATTGGAATTACACCAAGGGTAAGACTATAGAGTTAGTCCCAAAATAAGCAGCAAATGCTTAGAGAATATAAAATTGTTAGCTTTCTCAACTATATTTGGCACAGTTATATATATCATCACTTGTCACACCTGTGTTCACCTTCAAAGAGGCAATTGGGATTGTAACAACAGACAGCAGTAACCACTATAGATAGGAGAAATCAAGGAAATAATGTCTGAGTCATGTTTTCTCATACATTACTTTCTAAACAATCCCATCATTAGGCTATTTCTTTTCATACTTAGTTTTTGCTTCAAGATGATTTATGTGTGTGAAGAACTGACCAAATCCTTTCTGAGATTTGAAAACATATAGTTGCACTTGTTACTTTAAATATTACATATTAATTGTTGTTAAGGAATATTATACTTAAGTGGGGCATGCTGCATTGAGGCTGTTACATTATTTATATGCCTCCCAGGAAACCAAGCACAAAGGTGACTTTTGTATTCCAACTGAGGCTTTTATATACAATAATTTAGCAGAAATCAAGGCTCTGGTCCCATAATGCTATCTGTGCCTGTGGACCTTCACCTTCATGTGGATCCCCAGTGGACAAGAGTCCACCTGCATTGATCACTTTAGGATCAGAGCCACAGTTTGGAGAAAATCTGTTCAATATTTTTCAGTGATGAAAAGTTAAATTATTAAGCTAAAATCTTTTCAGCCCTATGATTTAGACTGCTTCAAAGTTAATGTAGTGTAGGACATTGATCTGTCTTAATAGCTGAATAATCTCAGGGAATGTCTATACTAAAGATGCTACCACTGCACAGCTGCAGTGTCACAGCAAGATGCTTCCCACATCAAAAGAAGAGCTTTTTTTCTGTCAATTAAGATAATTCATCTCCCCAAGTTGCTGTAACTAGATTAATGAAATAATTATTCCATTGACTTAGCCACATCTATCCTCGGAGTTAAGTTGACTTAACTCTGGCACTCAAAAATGTGAATTTTTCACACACACACATACGTGGAATGATGTTGCTATTTCATTTTAAATGTTAATTGTGGGGCCATCCTCACACTTGAGAATATTTCAGTCAGTGTTTTAAGGCATGTGAAGGAGCAGAAGTGGAATTCAGGTGTCAGCTTGAACATGTCATGACTGGACTCTTGAGTTCTTGGTTACTCCACCTTAATATTAAAATACTGCTATTTTTTCTTTTCTTTTTTCACCCATAGGATATATTTAACTTGTTAACAGTGCAAGGTCTGTGTTCAAATTGACTTACATTGTTTTGAAAAAAAATAAGTTCGACTCTGAGGTTATTTTAGCTGTGCAGCCCTATAGATTTTGAAATAGGGCTGCTGCTAATCCCAACAGAGTAAACATGAATGAACTTTTAAAACAAAACAGACCTTTTAAAATAGACTGGTATATAAGGTTTTTGATGCATAATGAGTAAAATAATTTATATTTTTAACAGTACAGCCTCAGATAATGCATCTTAAAAATGAAACCACATATGAGAATGGCCAAGCGACATTGATATGTGAAGCAGAAGGAGAACCTGTCCCAGAAATTACTTGGAAAAGAGCCATCGATGGAATAACTTTTTCTGAAGGTGACAAGGTAAAACAGCTTTTAATGTGTGTTTCTAGAGGAGCAGACATAGAAAGTCTAAATAGGTATTGTCGTGATAATCCTCTTTTTTTATAAATAGAAAACTAATGTAGAGAAAGATTAATTGGCTTCTATTGGTTCTGGAGGATACTTTGTATATAAGGTAATAGCACTGTAGCATGAACATTCTAACATTATAAATGAAAGTAATGGAAATACTAAACAAAATATATTTTCAAATTACTAAAATGGGAACTGTGAAAAATGACAGCTAAAGCTTAGGAAGTGTCCCCTTATTTTGGGTTCTTTAATTTCTTGACATGTAGAACCCAGTTTTTAGAAGTTCTGTTCTCTCACAGCTTTAGCTGGAGCTTTAGGTGCTCAACAGTTCTGAAAATGAAGACATATATGTCCAAAGCTGGGGACCCAGCAAGTGAGGTAGCCAGAAGAAAGGAAGTTTCTGAAAATTTTTGCCTAAGCCTTTTGGTTCTTTACTTAGCTATTCCTTTCTCTTCATTCTTCTCTTTTGTTCCCAACTATCCTTGATAAAGCTCAGAAAAACTCCTCACCCCACCATAAATGGAATACATTTGTTCCCATGTTTTCACAACTGAATGGGGTAGGGAAGGATAAGGTTAGTTGAATGTAAACAAAAACGTAAACAAATTACTGTTATTTTGGTAATAAAAATTGTACAGAAGGGAGCAGCAAAGAGCAGAACAGAATTAGAAAAAAGGGCATAATTTTGTCCCTAATTAAGTCAAAAGCAAAATTCCAGCAGATTGCAATAGGAACAGAAGAAGGGCCACAAAAGGGGACTGAGTTAAATATTTAACCATTTCCCTTTCAGTGGTGTCACAACGCTATTTGCTTTCTGGTATTTTTTTTTCTTTTTTCATGTATATTTTGGAGTTTCTCTGCTTCATTTGAAGGGAAAGAGAATACATCTTGATTGGTGGCAAAAATGAGACTATCGAGTACAGGAAGCAGAGCAGATGGATTGTAGTAGCCTCTCAGGTTAGAGATATTTCCATGTTCATAGTACCATTACTGAAAAAGTAAGGTTACGTCTACACTGGCATCCCTTCTGGAAAAGGAATGCTAATGTAGCACGTTGGAATAGGCAAATCCGCGGGGGATTTAAATATCCCCCGCGGCATTTGCATTAACATGGCTGCCGCTTTTTTCCGGCTTGGGGAAAAACTGGAGAAAAGCGCCAGTCTAGATGTTATTCTCCAGAAAATAAAGCCTTTTTCGGAGGATCTCTTATTCCTACTTGAAAGGCTTTATTTTCCGGAGAATAACGTCTAGACTGGCGCTTTTCTCCGGCTTTTCTCCAAGCCGGAAAAAAGCGGCAGCCATGTTAATGCAAATGCTGCGGGGGATATTTAAATCCCCCGCGGATTTGCCTATTCCAAAGTCTACATTAGCATCCCTTTTCCGGAAAGGGGTGCCAATGTAGACACAGTCTAACTGTTCAGTGATTCTGCCAGTCAGATTCTCCCAGAGCCAAATAGGGTACAGGGAACTACTAAATGAAATAAAAATGCACATTTTTGCCTCCTCAAGGGTCTAATAAAAAGTTTAAGGAAAATAATGGAAAGACTTTCATTGAGTTCAAATGGACTTTGCTTAAGGCCCTTCATTTACTTCCTGAACTCTGAGTGGCTGAGATAATTCCATTTTTTAAAAAATCCCATAACGATGAATATTTGCCCTCATATATATAATTTTATATCAGCATTTTTGAGACGTATAAATTAAAATAGAAGAGAGAAACCAACTGAAAAAATTTAGGTTGAATTTTGCCGATAATAATAATCTTCTATTGCATGTACAAAGGAAAAAATTTGAGTTAAAGAATGTGAAAGGTTCTTCTGGTTTTGCAATATACCTTAGGACAGCTTTGCCATGTTAATCACAGAACTCGAGTAAATACCATTAATAGCTTGACAATTTTTTCTGCAATCTGCACTAAGCATTTCCCTATATTTCACACAGTTTTATGCTCTCCATGCAATTGTGTAGAAGTTTAAACCTTCTCTGTGCATCGGTATTGATCCTTGTTACACTTCTCTTTCTTTTTTGATTGTGCATCAAACTAAAAAGGTAGTGCTGAGCAAACTACAAACTCAGTTCAGCTGCTTTTTGTGTGCTTGACACAGTGCACATAAAAGGTCAAAAGAAATGAGAATCGATAGGGTTATGCAATTGCCTTTTGGTCTTACCAGTGTATGTTCCTCTTACTTCGTTTCTTGCTTATCTGGAAACATTTGATGGGGATGAGAATTAGTCATCAGTTTGGAAACTGAGCTATGCAGTCTGGAGTTTACTTATATTTTCCCCAACTCACTTGCACCTAAACGTTTTTTCAGTGGTGTGCTGAAAACTTCATAAACAACAGTGTCCTCTTTGTAGCTGTTTACATGGACATTCAAACTGTATCTAAAAAAGGGAGTTTATTTTTTTTAAAAGAGCATTTAAGACTACAATACTTGGAAGTCCAAAATGAAAAATTATGATAATTCTGACATGAATAGCACAGAATATGAAATGTCTGCAATAATTCCTGTACTGTCCTCAATAATTTATTGTTCAACATTATGGGTATTTATTTATTTATTTAGTCTGTTCAGGAACCTGTAAGTACTTACTTACTGCAAGTAAAATGAGCCTATTCTGTTACAATTCTGTTATGTCTAAAAACTAATATTGGAATACATTTCCCCAATGCATATTATAATTTTATTAGTAAATTCTAATTCCTTTGAATATCTATCTATCTATCTATCTATCTATCTATCTATCTATCTATCTATCTATCTATCTATCTATCTATCTATGCATTTTAGAAATGTGCATCTGTCTCTCTATCCATCTGTGAGTGTGTTTAAGAACTTTTCCTAAATGGTAACAGCTAAGACCACCAGATTTGCTATGCAGCTTCCTCTTATAACTTAAAGCAAGGTCAGCGTTTGGTTATGCCAGGGTAATAGGATGTGTATGGAAAGCAATTGTTACATATCAAATGGAAAGGGAGGAGTTTCATAACAAGGACAGTTATACTCATGCATGACCACAGATGGGCAGTAAGCATCTTATCGAGCAGCCACTGGCTGGCAACATAGGCCCTCTACCCTGGCCTGCCCTAGGGAGCAGCTCCTAGATGCTGTGAGGCCCCTACCACTCCTGGGCCAGCCCCAAGGAGAAGCTGGTGAGCGGGGTGTGCAGCTCCCCCCATCTCCTGGGTCGCTAATGGGGAGAAGCCAACTGGTAGGTTATGTCTTCCTGCCCTTCCCCCACCCCCCACTCCTGGGCTGAGCTTGGGGAGAAATCAGCGAGCAGGGTACACCACCTGCCACTCCAGGCTGGGCCTGAGGAGAAGCTGGCAGCCAGAGCCTCCTCCTCTTCCCCTGAGCCTCCCACACCCTCCCCTGAACTTCTGCTAGCCCACTGCCCTGACTCCTTTATCCCCACACCCTTCCCTGAACCTCTTCTTACACCCAAACCTAACTCCTGCAAGCCCCATCTTCTTCCCTAGCCCCTCCTCATCTCCAGCCCTGACACCCACACCCCCACATCCCAAGCTCCCTGCCCTGAGCCACTCCTCACTCCCAACCCTGACTCCTGCACTCTCCCACACTCCTAGACTTCCGCCATAAGCCCACCACATCCCATGCCCTTGCTTTGACATCCACGAGGGGTAGAAGCCTAATCCGAACTAGCTAGTCCGTGCCGCGTGTAGCCGCGTGGCACGGGGTCCGAACTAGCTGGCATTTAAAAATGGCACCGGCCGGCTTCATGCAAATGAAGCCCGGGAAATTCAAATCCCGGGCTTCATTTGCAACTGCGGATGACTACATTACCCCCACTAGTTCGAACTAGCAGGGTAGTGTAGACATACCCTTGGACATATATTGCTGTGGTATGGTCTCTGCCATATCTTTAAGCATGTCAGTTCAACATTCGCAAACTGTGTGCCCAGGTATCCAAGTTACATTTCTCTCACATTTAAAGACTCTAGCTAATATGTCTCAAATGTCTCACATTGTTAGAAAGTGGGACACTGAGGCTGTTAGTATTATTTATTTCAAGTTTGCTCTTTCCTTCCTTTGAAAATGTTAGTAGGTTATCATTAACCAGTTTAGCCTATACTAGAAAAGTAGTATATTTGGCTACAGATTAAAATCTCTCAATATAGAGTATCATTGTTTCTTTTAGTAATATTTGTCATATAAGTCATCAGTTTTTCATTATTAAAGAATAGAAAGATGCTACTGTTTTTGGGGGCTTTTTTATTTCACCAAGTTTATTTGCTAACAGATATATAATGAATGAGATTGCAAGCCTTCTGGGCTAAAAACATCAACTCTGTATAGGCTAGAATGTGACTTTTGGGTAATAGATGTTAATTTGCTCTGCTTGTTCCAATTCATCCTATTAGTTGAGCTAAAAATGAATGAGAAAATTATTTTTTTCAGTACTGACTCATTTACTATTCCTTTTCAACAATAGCAAGAAGAATACTGGTACATGCCATATATTTGTTTTTTTCTGGATCTGGTGCTTTCCTCTCTGGCAGAATGTAATCTTAAAACAAAAAGTTACAAAGTAGAGGGTGGTTTTTTTTTATCTTTTTTAATTTGATCCACTATTCTGCCATGGATGGAATTTTGACTTTTCTTCAATAGGTTTTTTTTTTCTTCTAATCTGATTGATTTCTCTCTAAGGAGACTGAGAGAAATCTTGACTACAAGCCCAAAAAAAGCTTTTTCAAAAGAGCACTTTTGAAAAAGCCTCTTTTGAAAGAGATCCTCTAGACAGCCACAAGAGTTTTGAAAAAAGCGATCCACTTTTTTTGAAAGAAAGAACCCAAGCAATTTTGACACACTCTTTGAAAAAGCCCTGTTTGCGTTCAAGAACACCTTTTTTCGAAAGAGCTCTTTCGAAAAAAGGTGTTCTTCCTGGTAAAAATAGGTTTACCAATTTTGAAAAATTGCCATGTTCTTTTGATTTAATGTCAAAAGATCACGACAGCAGTCTAGATGCAGGTGACTTTTTTTTTTTTTAAAAGGCCACTTTTTTTGAAAAATCTCAGTAGTCTAGACACACCCTAATTGACAACAGATATTTGCAAATGAATTAAAAATATGAAGATTGCTCAGCATTTCTCATTTAGATGAATTATCTTGTTGAAAATGAGTATGAAAACCTCTTGTTCTGCATTTTCAATTCAAATGTAGGTCCTAAAAGTTTCTGAATGTATCATGGGGAAATTTACAACTGTAGATTCCATCAGTAATATTTAGAAGCTAGAGTATAAAAATGTTTTTAATGGGGAAGCATACTCATATTAAAATTTCAAGAGCACAATGTGTGTTATATAGATATAGATATGAATATGAATATGAATAATTATTCCAAAATATTGTTTATTTAGCATACTACACAGATATTTAGGACCTGCTCCAAAGCTGATGGAAGATGATGAAAAGAACTCAAATTGAGTTAACTGGGTTTTGTATAAGGCTCTTTTTTTAAATAGATAAGACTATATTTTGACAAATGTCCTTAAACATGTTTGTGTTCAATCTATTAAAAGTAATTTTTTAAAATATTAGAGTTGGCGATGAATTTGGTCTTCATACATATATTTTTAAGTTTAAAATTCTGTTAAGAGTGGCAAATCTATTTTCTCAAACTTTATTGCAGACCTTTGCTTTCCCTTTAATTCAGTCCTGTTTTGCAATTACAGTTACTTAGTTAATAATTGCAAAAGCCATACTCTTGTGATACATTTTTATTTTGCATTCAAATATGTAACTGGATTTTTCAAAGTATGTAAATAGACCACTACGATTACTATGAATCAGAATTTATACATATGTTACATAGTACAATTAAAATATACTGAGAAATCAAATGTGGTCCCTTTTTAACTCCTCAGCTTGTATATTTGACCAGAACATTCAAGAGGACCCTTGAAGGTATGTGTGGGCAAGCAGTAATGAGGCCTATGATGTCTATGAGGCCTGTGGTTTTCTGCCTATCTCAGATCTTTTAAGACAAAAGGGGAAAAAAAACCTCACCAATCTCTTATAAAACAATCCAATTGGTATGTTTCACAATATCTGTCGGACTTCAGACATGGAGAGAGTCCAAATAATATTCTTCAATCTTAAATTAACTATCTTAAATATCATAGGATTTGTCACTTTAAAACTTATATTAATTGTTATATTAATAGTTAAATGAGGTTTATTTCCTTTTTTTTTAGTTTTTATAACTTTGAAATTAAACAATGTGTTATGTATACAAAAAGGGTTACATAACACAAGAATTAGGCAGAAATCATTTCAATTCATATGAAAGACCCTGAAGATTTAAAATGTTTATTACTCATAGTATCATTCAGTTGCATGACAACAACGGAAAATGTTCATTCAAAAGAACTATCAAAGAAAATAAGGATAGTCCCTCAGAAGCTGTGTACTTAAGACACCAGCACCTACTTATATATGTGTGATGTAGCTGAAACTTTTCAGAATTGTAAACATGTGTTTTAGGCTTAGGCAGATTTTATCTTTGGAATTCTTTGGGATTCTGTGGATCTGATATTAATTTTGGCAAGGTGTAAGTTACACCTTTTTATATGGACCAGTCAAAACCCCTCCATTTGAGCTCAGGACACTGACCTGTTTTGATGACTTGCCCTGAGAGTTTGATGGATCTTTGAACTTTTATGCAGCCTAGAGAGGAAAAGGATTCAAATACCGCTTATTTTATGTTTTAGTAGACCTTGATACAACTCTTTTATCTCCAGCTGTGAATATATAGTGGTGCCTTAATGCCTTCTGCCAGATTTGCTTTCACAGATCATCTTATTTTATAGAATTTTTTTTACAAAAAGAAATGATAGCAAATATTCTGCACTGAAATATTGATTGCAAATGTTTAATGTTGAGTTCAAATAATTGTGATGTAAATATATTTGAAGTCTTATGCTGCTTCTATGCAGGAGGTGAGGACAGGTTATGTTGCTTTCACCATCATAACATCTGTGAAGGCAGAACTGTTTCAACTGGTACATTATTGAGTTAATCTGATTTCCTGACATTCAGTTACTAGATTAATTTTTTCTCTCTAAAGAATTTTCATTCTACATTATATATCCCATGACTCCCATTAGTCTACATCCCAGACTAAGCAGTTGCATATCAGAAAAACAAGTCAATATTTTGAGGAACAAAGGCTGTTTATTTTAGCATTGGCTAATTTGACTAAGTTTCTGAAAACTGCAGGAATGACCATAGCAGTGATCTACTTCTAATGAAAAATCAAGATCTTTGGGCAATAGTGGTTCTTCTAGGGCCTGTCTGCTCCACAGCAAGTTGGCTGCACAATAGCTCCTCATCAGGTTTATAGATACCTGTCCCAACCACTGCATACCAGATGGGACACATAGCCAGAATGAACTATCAGAAATGAGCAGTGTTAAGAGGTAATCACTGTAAATCCCCATATGTGTAAACAAGATGGCAGATGTACACCCCCATTCTCTTGTGGAAATTTATATATCCTGGTTTTGCGTGGGTTCAGTAGTTCCAGGAGACACAGAACTGAGAATTGTATAAAATTGCTCTAGTGAAGGAGTCACATTTGCTCACTCTTAGAACTGACATGAGACTTTCACCAAGAGGGAGTGAAGTATTTAAATCAGAAGTTGAGGACTTCAGTATCACAGCCAGAGGTTAGGGATCTATCACAAGAATGGATGGGTGAGGTTCTGTGTCTTGAGAAATGCATGAGGTCAGACTAGATCACTCTGGGTATGTCTACACTACAGAGTTAGTTCGAACTAACGGAGGTTAATTCGAACTAACTTTAATAGGCGCTACACTAGCGCTCCGCTAGTTCGAACTTAATTCGAACTAGCGGAGCGCTTAGTTCGAACTAGGTAAACCTCATACCTTAGTTCGAACTAGGTAAACCTGTGTAGACCCTTAATTTGAACTAGTGGGAGGCTAGCCCTCCCCAGGTTTCCCTGGTGGCCACTCTGGCCAACACCAGGGAAACTCTACGCCCCCCTCCCGGCCCCGGACCCCTTAAAGGGGCACGGGCTGGCTACGGTGCCCGTGCCAGGTGCAAGCCTGCCAGCACCCAGCCAGCAGACCCTGCACCTGGCATGGATCGAGCCATCCACCCGATTCCCCCCAGGCCTCCCCCTCTTCCCGGGACCAGGCTGGAGGCTCCCGGGAGCTTACCCGGGACCGCAAGAGGCGGGCACCCGCCTGGGCTTGTGCGGACATCGTGGACCTCGTCCACGATCTCCGCACTAGGCACAGGAAAGTGGCCGGCTTGGGCAGGAGAGCTGCCAGCCTGGCCACCCAGGAGCAGGTGTGCATGAAAATCAAGGGGGTCCACTGAGACCCCCGACCCTGAGCCCTGAGCTTACAATGGCCGTCCTGGGTCAGACCAAAGGTCCATCTAGCCCAGTAGCCTGTCTGCCGTCAGCAGCCAACCCTAGGAACCCTGGAGGGGATGGACCGAAGACAGTGACCAAGCCATTTGTCTCGTGCCATCCCTCTCCAGCCTTCCACAAACCTTGGGCAGGGACACCACTCCTACCCCCTGGATAATACCACTCCATGGACCCAACCTCCATGACTTGATATCACTTCCCTTTAAACTCTGTTCTTGTTCTAGCCTTCACAGCCTCCTGCAGCAAGGAGCTCCACAAGTTGACTCTTTGCTTTGTGAAGAACAACTTTCTGTTACTAGTTTGAAGCCTGCTACCCATTCCTTTCCTTTGGTGTCCTCTAGTCCTTCTTTATGGGAACTAATGAAGAACTTTTCTGTATGCACCCTCTCCACCCAACTCCTGCTTTTAGAGACCTCTATCCTGTCCCCCCTCCGTCTCCTCTTTTCTAAGCTGAGAAGTCCCAGTCTCTTTAGCTTCTCTTCATATGGGACCTGTTCCCAACCCCTGATCATTTTAGTTGCCCTCCCCTCTCCCAGCCACTCTCTTCCCCTTTCCCACCTCCTTTTCCCAGTCTCCCCCAGTTTTGTTCAATAAAGACAGATTCCATTTTTGACCACAATTGTCCTTTATTTTGTACATCAAGAAAAGGGGCTAGGGAAGGGTAAGTGGAAGGAGGTGAGGGAGGAATGGGGTACGAGCCCCCGATGGGGAGGACTGGGCTGGCTCTGCGGGCTTCTGGGGGTGGAAGCTCTCCTGCAGCCCCCCAATTGCTCCCTCTCCCCAGATGGCAGCCTGCGGCAAGTGCAGCCGGGCTGATGGCTGAGTGGTGTGATGTGCCCAGTGTGGGCACTCAGGGCACTCCAAGCCAGGACTGGTTTTCAAGCGGGGCACCCCTGAGAACTGTCTGTCCGGGGTGGGGGTTGGGTCCCTTTAAGCGCAGCCCTCGGCTAGCCTGAGACAGCATCTCCATGCTCTAAGTCCTCCTCTGATGCCCTGCCGGCACTGCTTCTGGCCAGCCTTAAGCCCTGTTCAGGGTCCAAAACGCTAATTCGAACTAGTTTTTAGTTCTAGACGCATTAGTTCGAATTAGCTTAGTTTGAATTAACTAATTCGAACTAACTCTGTAGTGTAGACATATCCTCTGATGGTTCACTCTGTTCTTAACATGTGTGAGTCTAACCATGCTGGAAAAGGTGAAAGACTTTGAAATCTAGCAGTTTCCATATGGAAGATGGGTGCCAACTGGTAAGGCAGGCATACATACAAGTTGGTCTTTGATTTCAAGTTATGTTTTATCTTTAATGTTATTCTAAATAATTACTTAGCTTTATGGAGACATGTTGTCATAGCTCTTGGGAGATAACAGGATCAGAACTGCTGAAGTAACATTAAGCTTCCTAAAGTGATAATAAAGAAGGGTAGAATAAATTGCAGCTTACATCCATCTTGTACAGGGAGAGGAATGTGGTTTCCCTCCCCAAAAGAGGTGACAACTGGAGGGCAGATAAATGTGTGGGGTTTCTCTCAAGGAGGATGCTAAAGGGTCAGAGATGCAGTGACCCCAAAAGTAACTTGATATTTATTTCTGACGAGATTACATGTTTGGTAGGTAAAGGTAATAATCTAATGCAGGGGAGAGCAAACTTTTTTGGCCCCACGGTTACATCTGGGTGCAGAAATGTTATGGAGGGCCATGAATGCGAGTGTCACCAAGATGAGATAGGAGGACTCTATGGGATATTGCAAGGGGAGAGGGGCTCTACAAGAGCAGTCCATGACACAAGCAGCCAGGGTAAGTCCTGGTAATATTTATATAGTAAGTCCCTGAAGAGTTCCCTGCACTCTGACTTTGCTGCCTAAAGTCATCATGGCTGGCAACATGGCCATCATTCCACCCAGACACTGGAGGAATTGAGGCTGTAGAGGAGAGGGGACAGCGGGGAATGGCTGAGGGCTGACCTCCTTGGGCAGTCAGATCACTAAGCTGTTGTGCAAAAGGGCTCATGTGATCTTTGGATGAATCAATAGTAATAAACAGGAGTAGATAGTTTCTATTACCAATGTATTTGGAATTGGTGTGACTCCAATTTGGTTGTCCATCACTGAATAAGAAAGTTGAAAAATTAGAGACAGTTTGGGTAAGAGCCATGAGAATGAGTAAAGGATTGGAAAATATACTTTCAGAGGAAAGACTCGTATAGCTCAATCTCTTTAGCGTATTGAGAGAAAGTTAAGGACTGATTTCACCCCTATTTATAAGTGCTTAAATGGGAACCAGATATCTGGTAATAGAGGGCTCTTCAAATTTGCAGATAAAGGTATAACAAGCTTCAATGGCTGGAACCTGAAGGGAGACTTAAAATAAGGCACATTTTTTAACAGTAAGTAGAGCTGACTGAGAATTGTTCTGTTGACTTTTTTTCATTGTGTAATACTCATTTGTTGAAACCAAACCTTTTGTGGAAGCACAAGTTTCCATAAACATTTTGTCAGAAAAGGATTATAAAGTCCAGGATGGAATTTAGAAAGAGAAAAAAGCCAACCTGCCCAGAGGTAAGAGTATTCATTTAAACTTAGGGAAACCCAAGTGTAAGTCCTAGGGCTGCATGATTCAGAGCAAAGATTTGATCCTGGTTCTCCAACATGCCAGGTGAGTGCTGTGCCTCCAAGCTGCGGAATTAATGTGTGTGTCTGTGTGCCAATGAATATTTATGCAAGGAGGAATAGCTCCAGAAGGAGAAACTGAGACAGAGCAGGGACTTTGAACCTGAGTTGTCCATATTTCCAATGGGCTCTAGCCACTTGGGTGTTTTCTGAGGTTTGTGATTCTCTCTCTTTTCATAAAAAGCTATTTATTTGGACGTTGCCCCACTTGAATTTGTTTGACTGGTCTTTAAAGTTACATAAATGTAATGTTCTTACATTATGTGAATTCGTTATAAATATGAATGGATATATCCTATCCGTTTGCATTTAATCCTTCTTCTAAAGTGCTAAATATACATGGAATGGATGTTGTCAAGTACTTTTTATAGTTTGTAATATTTCATGTAATGTTTTCAATAAAGTTCTAGAAGCTTGTAAAATATTTTTTTTTCTCTGTGTTATATGCAGTGCTTCAGTGTTCATGTTGGTCCCAGGATATTAGTGAAACAAGGTGGGTGAAGTAATATCTTTTATTGGACCAACTTCTATTGCTGAGAGAAACAAGATTTCAGGCTTACACAAAATTATTCCTTAGGATTTGTATACACTACAAAATTGCATAGACCTAAATTATGTTTTGCCACCATAGTAATTAAATCATTTTTGCAGCTCTTTCTGTCAGCTGTGCAGGTCCTCACCAGAAGCACTTGCACTGATGTAACTGTGAATGTGGAACACTGTAGGTCCCTTTCTGAAAGGCAACAATGGTCAACGTAAGCCACACAGCATCTACACTGCTTTTATGTCTACCTAACTACATCAGCCAAAGTGCTGTGCCTCTCAAAAAGATGGAATTATTGAGTTGGCATAGCAGGCGTGGTACATCAATGGGAGTGACATTTTGTTGTAATGCTTACAGAGTTAGGTAATGTGTGTTGCCTTACGGTATAACAGGTACATTTGTGGGGGGAAAGAGGGTACATAACGAAAGAGAACAAATCATAGCTAAGGGGGTGGGGGCTAGTGGGTAATACATTATTAGATAATAAACCATAAATCCATCCAGTGCCAGTTTACACAATAAACAGCCTACACCAGCTTCCCACCCTTCTTCTCCCAGCTAGGAAGGTGTTAACTAGCCACTTTGCCTAGAATGGGCTCTTAGAATATGTGTTAACTACTTGTGCTAAACAGTCTAGTCCACCTTGTGTGACATTCTGTATTTGTCTACACTGTAATTAGACTTCTGTGACTGGCCCACTCCCATAAGCATGGGAAGTAGAACTGTGAGGCGGTGGGGTTATTTCAGCACCCCGAGGCTTTGGACCCAACATGGTCCCACACAGGAGTTCAACTCACCAGCCCACACCTAGAGGCTCTGCTGCTATTTGTGTTGCCAGCTGCAGGCTGCTGACCACAAGCCCCAGGATTTTGGCTGCCGGCCCCTCTGCTGCTTCCCAGAAGGTCTGCTGAAGCCCTGGGCTTTGGCCACTGGCCCTAGTATTCTGTTCTAGGCCCTGACCCTAGGCTCCACAGTCATTCATAACTGTGATGAGGGGAGTGAATGGGGTTAGCGGGAGCCAACCCACAGGATCCTAGAGTCTGGCCTACTGCCCAAACTCAGACATCTAAACTGCAGTTAAACAGCTCCTTACCCCTTGCTCCACAAGCCTATGTCTTCTGATGTGTGCTGCCCATGGGTTTTAAATTGCAGTGTAGACATACCCATTAAATACATTTTTGGGACTGAAAGAGATCTATGTAATCTTTAAAGCTTGTCTCTCTGATTAGCAAAAGTTGGACCACTAAAAGATATTACCCCACCCATTTTTAATTTCTACAAATATAGGTTTTTCTGTTACACTAACAGAGAATGAAATTAACAGATTTTAATTTCTAAGTTTGTTTTATTCACCAAAACCTTCTGTTATATCCGTAAAGCATGGAAATTAATGTTAGTTAATTGCTGCACAGCAAAAAACACAATAGAACAAACGTATTATTTTGTAGACTTCTTTGTAAGCACCAGCCATTTTATGTGCCAATGAATTTGAAATAGTTTTCTAATAGCTATTGTTTCTTCAGATTAGGTGGTTAAAGTAATACAATGGGTATGAGAGAGGAGACATGAGATCATGTACTGTAAGACATCACCCAGAAAGTTCTGAAATATGTAGCCTTTCAGAGTTTTATCTACTGTAAGAGTCTCTTTTTAATGTGGGAGCTGTCATATAGCAGACCAAGTGCAAGACTGGGAGTGAGGGAACCTGGGTTATGTTCCTGACTTTTCCCCTCTTTTGCCATATGGCCCTGTAAGTCACTTAAATATTTTGTGCATCAGATACCTCGTTAGTAACATATAAAAAACCTTTGTGAAATGGTTTGAAATGTATACATAAAACAGCACTAAATAAGAGACGAATAATTCCTTTTTAAGCTTTATCTTTGCTCAGCGTACCAATTTCCTATAAAGCTGGGTTTTTTTGTTGTTGTTAAAAAACAAACAAATAGTATAACAGTGAGGAATCTGTGTTTGCAATATCCTTGTAGAACCTCATACTATAAGGGGAATTTGCCCTTTGATACCACCAATATTTTAGCGGGTACAAGTGAGTTTGGTCTTTGGATATGTAATTCCCTACCCATGTACATATGCTTATGGCTACAATTAACATACCTATCATAGGTGTGTACATATACATGTAGTGAAGAATTCCTTATCATGCCATAAGAGGGTATAAAAGTAATATAATAGCATTTAAAACATAGGTAAATTAGACTAAATTTAAAAGAAAAAAAACTTTCTGAAACAGAGCACTGCATTTTAGAATATTATATAAAGACAAGTATTTGAAACTCCATCCCTTATAACATTAAAAAATAAATTAAGCAGTGAACTAGAACGCGTACTGTGAGAAATGATCTTATATTGGTAGGAGGGTAAGGCAAGTGACCTGACAGTTTTTTTTAATTTCATCTTCAATTTATATAATTCTCTGGTTCTACAAACTAAGTGCAAGTACTTGTAAGGAGGTGACAATTGTATCATAGGTGAGGAAATTAATGGTATGTAGCACTCTTTAATTCATTGCAGCTTGAGCTTTAACATATCTCTCTGTACATTACAGGAAGCGGATATTAATTTATTGTGTTAAGACCAACACAGAAAGGATTGTAATATTCAGCCCCCTCCCCCCCCCCCAAAAAAAAGATGAGCTAAGAAAAATATCCAGCCTTAATACTAGATACAGTTATGGTGTTCACAGTTCAAGATGGATTTGGGTAAACTGGAGAAGGTTCCAAGAACATCCACAGAAATGATTAAAGGATTGTAAAATATGCTTTGTAGTGACAGACTCCAGGAACTCGATCTATTTAACTCAATCTATTAAAAGAGAAGTTGAAGAGTGTCAGCCGACGGTCAGGGCAGTGTGTGTGTGTATGTTTCCGAGAAAAGGTTTAACGTCCGTGCCTTTACTGCTAAGACCGGGGTCCCATCGCAGAGGGTGGCCAGCAGGCCAACAGACGCCCCGTTATATAGGAAGAGCTTATTACATCTTAGATTTCAGCTGCTAGAATTTCATAATTCCTTCGCAGCGGGCAGCCTTGAGGAAAGACTGAAAGATGCCCCAGTGGGTCCTGTCACCTGGGAGTGACACAGATCCAAACGCCCAAGCTCTTCCTATAACTGTCCCTTTAGACCGGCTGAAGTTCTTTTAAATTGTGCTTGGTTCTGTTACAGCAACTGAAGGAGTCAGGTTAAAACTTAAAACAGTTACAGGTTTATTGAGGAAGCTTATAAATCATATGGTTGCAATGGCTATTGTTCTATTTCTTAACTATTAGCAAAATATAGGTCTTAAAATGGTTACAAAGAAGATAAAGATAGAAAAATAGAAATAATGGTACCAAGTAACAGCTTACTCTTGCTATGTGTACACTTAAGACAGAGGACCACATCCAGGTACCATTTTTACCCCCTTCTGTGCCTCTCGACTCCAGCATGTCAGGCCAGGGCCGGTCCCTCAATTCCTAGGAAAGACAAAAATACGAGGTGGGCGTCCCCATAGAACCTCGGGAGGTCAAACACCTAACCCGACCAGCAGGTAGAGGGTAGAATGACACTCCAAGTGAGTGTGTGCTGGGCCCATCTTTTATAATCATGGGGTCACGTATTTCTCTTTCTTATCTTAATTGCCAATTGATGCTGGTCTGTCTGCTGTGAGACCAGTTCTTACAAGGGAGTTGTGAACTTAATTTACACTTGTAAGAGAGATTTGAGATGATTAAATTTTGAAGTACAGGACATTGTTTTCTCAGTGGGAAATTCCTCTTCCTGGGACTGTGTGTGTTCGAATCAACATAGATGCCAGCCGCAGCCTCGAGGCCAGCTTATTGACTTAGCTACTCTCTATCCACATATCTGTGTTTCAGCTTCTCAGGATCAGATGAGCCAGCATAGACTATGCTGATATTATTGCTCCTTTTCTGTCCTGTATGCTTCAGAGAGGCAAATAAGATGGATAATATAGGGGTTAGTCTGTCTGGTCACAAAGAGGTAACCAGGTCATAATCTATGAGCACATACATGAGAAACAAAAATTTGATACTAGAGGTCAACAGTCTAGCAGGCAAAGGTACAACAAGATTCAATGGCTGGAAATTGAAACTAGACAAATTCAAACTTGAAGTAAGATGTCATTTTTAACAATGAAGATAACTGACAACTTACCAAGTGTTGTGGTTTCCATAAATGTTAAGTTGAGATTTGAATTTTTCCCCCCTAAAAAACAAGCTCTAGTTCAAAGAGGAATTAATTTACAGGTGTGTCTTCTGATCTGTCTTATAACTGGAGGTCAGACTTGATGATGCAATGGTCCCTTCTGATTTTATTTTAATTGATAATTTCTTTGGTTTTCCATTATTTATCATAATCATAAAATTTAATTCCCTTTTTATAGCAACATAAAAGAAGGAAAAGTGTTATGTTAGTATCATCTTCATATTTACATTGAAAATGTAAACAATCCTAGAATACAGGTTGAACCTCTGTTAACTGGGACTCACTAGTCCAGCAATATCAGGCCATAGTTGTTCCAGGACCAGAGAGTCCCATTAGAAGTCTGGACTTCCCTCAGCTGGGCTGCTTGGCACGTCATAGCCAGGATGCTTGGAATAACCCAGTGGGCTGCCTGGCCGGGCCAGTAGTCCAGCATGTCATAGTGGGGCTGCTAGGGCAGCCAGGAGTCCAGTGCATAGGGAGCTTGGCTTGCAAGGAAGGAGGGAGGACTGGCAGGGTAGCAGGACTAGTGGAAGAGGACTGGCAGCGCTGGGGGGGGGGGAGAAGGATAGTAGAAGGGGGACAGATTTACCTTCCCTGGTCCGTCAAAATCCCTTATCTGGGATCATTCAGGGAGATCCAACCTGTATTGCTATGAATATGTGCAGACTAAATTTATGCAAAGGAGTTTTGTTTAACCAATACATTTCAGTGTCTCCATTTGGAGTTATGTTCTGTTGATCAAATACATATTTTTCTATATCTGCTAATTTTAGAAACCTGCAAATTCATAAGCATAAAATATAATGACTCTGTTTTGGAGTTTTTATACTGTAGCAAGTAAATAGTATTTTAGCAGATATGTTGATTCTGAAAACATATTGCCAGTATGAAAAAATGTCTGGTTACTTAGATCCAGATGTTTCAACACTTACTTTGAGTAGAATTTTATGCCACAGTTTCAGTTATTTCAGTGAGACTACTCATATCGTAAGCATTTACTCAGTGAGTGTTGGTAGCATCTGACCCTTAAAAACTATTTTAGATATTTGATCAATTGAAATAACTTTAAGACTCATAGAAAATTTTCTAACCAAGAATTAGTGAAGTGACAGGCCAGTTTATTTAACAGAAGTACTTGGCTCATGTAAAGAATCCTATGGTTTTTAAATAAATTACTGGTCCATACTCATTTTGTAATTGTCACTATTTTTGAGTATTGTATTTGCTAAAATACCAAATCAATCAAACAGTATTACAGATGAATCATTAACAAATGGGGAGGAGTGTTTCTTAAACTACTTTTTTTTTTTTTTACATCCATGTAATTCACACATGAACAAGCACATTCTTTTGAGAGTTAAGTAACTTTGTTCCTAGAGTTTGGAAAGCTGTAGTACAAAAGAAGCTTTATGCTAATATGCGAGACACAAAAAAGAATAGCATATAATGAAATGAAATAAACTAAACCATGGTAACATTATCTGCAACTAAAGTTAATTTCAGTATTGTGAAACTTGGCAATTTTGCTTAGGGTATGGGTACACAGCAGTGTTATTTCAAGTTGGGACATTTTGGTTATCCTTAGAAGTCTCTGGTCCATTTTGAAGTAGTAGATGATAAATCCAAATTACTTAGGGTAGGTCTACAACACAGTGTTATTTTGGAACACAGTGGAATTTCTGAAATAACTTAGTGCACATCTACACTACAAGCCTTTATTTCAAAATATTGTTGAGTTGGAGGACTTCTTACTCTGACTCATGATAACCCTTATTTCATGAGGAGTAAGGGAAGTCAAAGGTGGAGTGTTTTTCCTTCAGCTTCCTGCTGTGTAGACAGCATCAAAAGCCGAATTAAGATATTTCGACTTAAGCTACGCAGTTGACATAGCTGAAGTTACGTAGCTTAGTTTAACTGTAGCCCAGCTCTGTAAATGTACCCGTAGTGAAGAGTTCATACAAACACTCTCTTCAGTTCACTTGTTGTATTTCTGGTGGTTAGGCTGAATAAGTTACTATTGCTTCTTTGAACTCCGTTCAATAATAGAAAGTCTCTATGAATCTCATGGACTCTAGTTCTTTAATCAGGTTGATCGTAGAAAATTGTAAAGAAGTCATGTTTATTTAAACCATCAGAATTCCACATCAGCTTTCTATGCTGCTAAGATGCAACCTCTCCCTTTCAACATGGGATAGCATTCAATAATGTTGTAAGCAAAGATGACTTCTGTTTAAATGAATGGGGAGTGCATCCACTTACACCACTGCTGAATCTTGCCCATTGACTCCACCCAATATGATTATTATATATAGCACATTGGGAATTTACAGTGATGATAAATATACTGAATTGAAGATGCTGAGGACATATTCTACAGTATTTTTTACATTGGGTATGGGCCATTTTGTTTTGTCATCTAGGAGGGAGAGTGTTGCAACTCTTGCAAATGTAATATGAGTTGGGCCCTTACTACAGGAGGTCTCATGGCAACATGTTAAATTCCTCACTGTATATGATTTAGAGGAAAAGTAGAAAATGGTGAAAGGAGCTATATGCTAGAAGATTGAGTTCTAGTCCTAGTACTTTTTGAACACTTTGTTAAAATTTTCTGCTCTTCACAATACTTTAACTAAGACTTTATATTACTATCTTTAGGGCACTAATTTTCATTTACCCATTTTACAGGTAAGATAGAGAGTTTTCACTGGGAAGCTAAAGATAACCTTGTGACTAGAACCCAGGCTTCTGACATAACATAACTAAGTCTCATGTGCTTTGCCACATTACTTTTTAGCAGAACCATAATGATAAATGCACTAACACAGTTTGGCTCTTTGTCGTGTTCTACTGGCTCAATGAATTTCAGAAGTCTGAGGCTATTACTGTCTCCAGACTAGCACATGCCATTCTTTACTGCAAACAGTGTCAGGTCAAGATTTTACAACCAGAGATCCTGCGTTCAAACCATGGAAATGATCCAAACGAGAGTGAGATTGTATATGGCCGCTGTTATAACTGGAACACACTTTGTTCCCGCAGTCAGGAATAAACATCAGAAATGCTGATGCCCAACATTTTATGTCTAAAGATACTTGAGTAACCCACATAAAAAGGCTGTTGCTGGATCTCTCAACATGGGCTCTTCCACATAGTATATAACAGCATGAGGTTTTTTTGCACACAAGTTATTCTTATACATCAACTCCCCACTACTGGCACCTGGATCCTGGCTGCTCTGGAAATTAGCTCTTTCCAGATACTGTGACCTCCTTGACAGCCTCTTGATCCATTGTCTTTCTTACTCTAGAAGTTGCATTTTCCTCTTTGTGACATGACCCTCTAGCCAGGTCACTGCATGGTTTCCCCTTCTGGGGCGTCAAAATAGTTCAGTGTAACTGCCCCAGATCATCTGCTTTCTGTCATTTGGTAAATGCTCTTTGCCCACTTGGCCAGAATGGGAACACTGGCCTATGCTCTGCTCCAGGCACCAACTCAGGAGTCCTCTCTTCAATAAGGAAGGATTTGCCCTATCCCATATCTTGGTGCCTTCCCTGGAACTTTTCTGGCTTTCCTCCTTCTCAGAATTTGCCAGTCTCCCAATTGCCTGCTGTCAGGCTGTAACTGGAAACTACCTATCTCTAGCCCAAATACACATCCCATCTCCACTGGGAGTGACTACACATTTGCTCCCTTCTGCTCTCAGCTCCTGAGCTTCATTAAGGACTCTTTATGCAAGCTTAGGAAGCTATCAATTGCAGAGGACTGCTATCACACCACTGAGAAAGGAGCAGAAGGCTTTGTTAGAAGGAGGACACTGGTGACTTCTGGCAGCAGGCAGTGCTCTACCTTTATACCCAAACCATTGCCCATGGTGCTGGAGAACCATTATGATGCTCTGGTAACAAAAGACAAGGTGGAGGCTTGGAGGTCTGAAGCCTCCATTTCCAGGAGGAAATGTAGAATAGTGGTGATTGAAGACTCTTTTCTGAGGAAGATGGAAGCACCCATCTGTCACTTTGACATGGTACCCTAGGAGATATGCTACCTGTCAGGGCCCATATCCAAGACATTATGGATCAAATATCATCCAGCCCTTTGACTACTGCCTCGTTCTACTAAAAAATGTGCACACTAATAACATGCAAAGTATGACCGTTAGCAGATCAGAAGTGACTACAGGGCTCTGGGGATGTGGGTGAAGGCATTTGGAGTCCAGGTGGTTTTCACTTTGATCCTTCCAGTTAAAGGTAGGGGCCCAGGCAGAGACAGATGCCTCCTAGAGGTGGATGCCTCACTCTGAAGAGAGTGTTGCCGGGCAACTGTTGGCTTCTGTGACCACAGTCTACACCACTTCCCGCAGCTCCCCTTGTTTTAAACAGCAAACCGGAACCAATGGAAGCTACAAGGCTCTGTGGACGTGGCCCTTTAGAGTAAACAAAGCATAGCACTTTTCAAGTATTTAAAAGGAGGAGAGATAAAAATTATGCACTTTTAACCTTTGATGATAGGACAAGTAGCAATGGGTTTAAATTGCAGCGAGGGAGGTTTAGGTTGGACATTAAGAAAAGTTTTCTATAGGGGTGGTTAAGCACTGGTTTAAATTGCTCAGGGAAATTTTGGCATCTTCATCATCGGTGACTTAAGAGCAGGTCAGACAAGTACCTGTCAGGGATGGTCTAGGTAGTGCTTGGTCCTGCCTTGAGGGTAGGAGACTGGACTAGATAACCTCTTAAGTTTCAAGTTTCCTTCCAGTTCTGTGATTCTATTTCTCTCCACCTGAGCTTCATATAATCCATTTCTGTTTCTTGGCTCCTCCTCCATGAGCAGTCTGGGGAGTTAATGTTTGAACCCAAAACTTTCACTTACTTACTCTGTCTCTGTCTGTTTGTCTCTCTCTCACATACCCACACACAAATCAGACTAAGGACCCTGGGATAATAATGGTAAATATTTGGAAGATTTTATATTGCAAAATACTGTGTTTTGAATGTATTGAGTTTTTAGGCATTGTTAATATTTGTATTAATTTACTTTCAGTATTTGCAAATTAATTAAATGAGAGGTGTTTGTTTAAGAAAATGGAATGTTTTAATATAAGTTATATTTAGGTTTTAGTGCAAGGTGTCAGCCATTTTTCTTTCACATCCAGAAAGTGGAAGATCTTGTCAGTATAAACTTCAAAAGGGTTGAACTTGATGGGATCTGGTCAAAGTGGTCCTTCTTAGCACATCTTCGTGGTGATTCTTGTTCATGTGCATAGAGTTTGACTGATCACTAGCAGCTAGACTCTGAGTGAAAAGTATCTAAAAATGATTGGATCCCATATCTGCTCACGCTTTAAAACTGTGTGTGCTCTGGCAGTATCCCAGTAGTCTAATGGATTCTTGGGCTACTCTAACTTATGCTGGAGTCTAAAATGTCTCTCAGCATCTCCAAAGATAAAGGGAACACTAAAATGTAACATAGTCACCTATATCTCATCCTCTTGTAGCCGGAACATCTTATCTCAGTAATTAAATCTAAGATTAGATGTAGTTCTGTGGTGAAACAATTATTTTTGATGGCAGTACTAAATATGGTCTGTATTAGATAAGACTTATGTTTCAGGGTTTTATTCCTGTAAATTGCGCTCTGTAGAACTGACATCATTTTGAATGAAATTGCTTATAGCAGGACCTTCTAATATCAAATTGCAGATGATTGAAATATTTTATTTAATTCTTTATTTTTTCCTTTTTTACAACAGCATCATGTTTTGCACAGCTTCTCTGTAAAATTCTATGCTATTGCATGCTGCGAATATATTCATCATTATTACTCATCGACCCCTTCTCCCTTGTGATTTTCACTTTTATAGGTAATTATTTTCAATGATCAGATACACTGTTCTTACTTCATCATTACCCTTTCACATTCCTTCATGATTACATGCAAACCAAATAGGGATCTTCCAAGAACAGCAGCCAATCTTCTGTATTATGCCTTAGTATTTGATTTTTGTATTGAAGTGTGCTGTTTTACCTATTTACTCACCCATCTAAATGGTTGCAAGAAACCACAAGTCGAAACAATAAAGGGTCAATTTAAATAGTGCTGTCATTTCTTAAATGTCATCTGAAGCTCTGAAAATATATTTTCTTAATTATAGAAATCTGCATAGCACTTGCTTGCATTTCTAGTTTGAATTCAATGGAAGTAGCTGCTATGTCTGCAGATGGAAAGAAAGTCAAAGCAACAAAATGTATTTACTTCAATCTAGTGGGTTTTTTTACCCATGGCTTTTTATGTATTACGCTGTAGACCTTCAGTTAATGGGTTAGTCTGAATAAGTTCCCCCATTTGGAAAAATCAGCTTTCTACCCTTTTGGGAATTTTCAGCATGCTGCAATGATTACTAGTTGCTTGAAATCAGTAATAAACCAGCTGCTATTCTAGGGTACGTCTACATAGCAACATTATTTTGAAATAACTACTGTTATTTCAAAATAACTAAAGGTGTGTCTACACAGCAGGGCTTAACTGGAAATAAGCTACATGAAGTGAGCTATGTCAATCGTGTAACTTATTTTGAAATAACGTATTTCAAAATTGGGAGTGTCTGCACATCACTTATTTCGAAATAGAGCACTCTTCATCCAACTTTCCTTACTCCTCATACAATGAGGGTCATAGGAGTCAGAATAAGAAGTCCTCCAACTTGACAGTATTTCAACATTATTTTGAAATAACTGCCAGCTGTGTAGACACAGACTAAGTTATTTTGAAATAAGTGATGTGTACATGCTTCCAATTTCAAAATAAGCTTTTTCAAAAGAAGCTACACAATTGATGTAGATCAATTTGTGTAGCTTATTTCGAGTTAAGCCCTGCTGTGTAGATGCACCCTAAGACATAAACATGTAGAAATACTATGGAATTTTCTGCTGTTTCCAACAGGTGCATGGATAGAATACATTTACCTGAAGAGTATGGGGAATGTTGTGAATGTACCAACCAGAAGGGAGCTTCCATCAGCTTCTGCACGTTGATGGCTGTTGTGAATGACAGCCTTTGCTCATCGTGAAAGGTAGATTCTCAGACTAGGAATTGTTGGTGACCTATTTTTGTTGGACTTCTGGAATTTTATCCTAATTCAGTATCTTCAGCTCAGTTGGCAACACTTCTCTTCTACTTCATTACTTGAAGGAACAGCTTAGTGGAAAGTACTTTATCTGCTGGTTTAGATGCTTCAGATTTAATGACTCACGTATTCGGTTTGAAGTTTTTATTCTTTCATGGATGACAGTTCAACAGCAACTGAAAGCAGCAGGTCTCCTGACAATGGCTGTTTCACAGAATTCCAAAAAAATGATTCTGTTCATCAGTTTCAATTACTGTACCTCTCTTGAAAATCAGAAGATCATGTGTTCGAAAGTATCAGTAGACTATAAAGTAATGGGTCCTTGTTTTTATAGTTAGGAACCAGCTGACAGCAGAAAATGGAAGATTGAAGAACTAACATAAAGTGAAAGGTCTTCTTGTTTAGGCTCTGATGCTGTTGCCATCTGTCCCAACTACTTTGGAAGAATTGGACCAGAAATATTGGAAGTGCTGCAGATGTTTTTGTGTGTTTTCAGGACAATTTAGAAAATGTATTTAGGAAAAAAAACTTTAAATACCAGACCCTTATTCCATCACTGTGGTAGCTGACACATGGCCTTATTTGCATCCAAAACAACACAGAAGCATATTGCAGGAGGTGCAAGTTGTTGTCAGTGAAAAATATCTGATACCTCTATACCGTGGCAGGCATTGAATTGTAATAGAATGATTATGGGGAGTGATGGTACTTAAGTCATAAAACAAGTTTTAAATTCTAATGTGAGAACAAATGAAATAATTTCAACCTTTCTAACTTTTAAATTTAACAGTTTTATTAGAGATCCTGTATTTTGCCTTACTCAATATAAAATAAATCCTTTCACAGCCAAAGACATGATCACTAATATCTAAAGCAGAGAAGACTGTCAGTGCAGTGCCACAGCTGCTCTCACTAGAGAAACAATATGATCAAATCCCAGCCACAATCCAGTTACCACTTCATGCAGCTATTCTCACCTGCCAAAGTGTGCCCAGCCAACTCAAAGGCTACGTCTACACTGTCCCCTTTTCCGGAAGGGGCATGTTAATTTCAGAGATCGTAATAGGGAAATCCGCGGGGGATTTAAATATCCCCCGCGGCATTTAAATAAAAATGTCCGCCGCTTTTTTCTGGCTTTTAGAAAAGCCGGAAAAGAGCATCTACACTGGCCCCGATCCTCCGGAAAAAGCCCCCTTTTCCGGAGGATCTTATTCCTACTTTCAAAGGGCGCTTTTTCTGGAGGATCAGGGCCAGTGTAGACGCTCTTTTCCGGCTTTTCTAAAAGCCGGAAAAAAGCGGCGGACATTTTTATTTAAATGCCGCGGGGGATATTTAAATCCCCTGCGGATTTCCCTATTACGATCTCTGAAATTAACATGCCCCTTTCGGAAAAGGGGCCAATGTAGACGAGCCCAAAATGTGCATTCTGGCAAGTGTACAGTATTATCTCATTTGGTTCAGTAATCCCACAGCTTGAGTTGGAGAAGGCTTTGATCAATCAAACTCAACCATCAACCATGCCCCCAACTTACACCAGTTGTAGCCTGCTACAATTGTGAAGCAAGAAGAGAAGAAAAGAGGTTCCAGCCATTGTCTCATTGTGTGCCAACACAAAACAACAGAAATTATATGCTTGAGTCTGTAACATCACTGGAATCATGCCCATGGAGACTCTGTATCAAAGAATGCGATTAATCCTAAAAGTTAGTTTATACCTGAAGTTGCTAATTGTTTTCTTTGGAAACTGTTCTCTCGGCTATTTCTGCAAGACCTATAAGGGTTCTCTTTATGCAACCTTTATATGTGAGTTTCTCATCAACCCCATTACTCTCCTAGCAGCTTTTCAAGGTGTTTTCCACCCAACATAATGACAATAATTGCATACACAAGATACCATATATCAGGAGAAATCCAGGAATCACAGCAGGAACATTCAAATAACAGATTATATACAAAGTAGTCCATGTAACAAATAAATAGTTGCCCTTGAAGATCCGATAGATAACCAGGTAACCAAACTGATATTGTCATCTCAAAATAGTTGATAGAATTCACTTGAGAAGATCTGAATTTTGAGTCAAGGAAATTATATCTATGTACAGAAACTCTCAACTTGATTTCTGTATGGAAAAATGTTTATTTTGTATCATATCTCTTTATAGTTATTAACTCTGAGCTTACTTCAACACCTATAAAAACAATCTCATTTTGTTCTTGACAGTTTATTGTACCTTGAATATTTAATCTCTAGGTTTTTGTAAATAAGGCTGATGGAATTAGATTGCTATCACTATTCAAAATGCTAAGGTTGTCATGCTATGAGGTTAAACTTTCCAGTTCACTGAATAGGCTTTATGTGTTTCAGTCAGATTTCTTGGGATGGATTGCTTAGTTGAGCTCTTTTTTATGAGATCATTATATTCTAGTCCTATTTGACTACATTCTGAAAGAGTCATAGATCAAGATTTTGGAAATCCTGTCAGAATTACTGCTAGATGAGGTCATAGGTACATACTGAGACCTCCCATAAGGTAGCCAGGGCCACAGAATTTGTCCTCTTGTCTGGATTTCCCCTGTTTTTTCTATATTAATTTTAAAATTATTTTAGTACCAGGTGTACTTTTGAAGTATACAGTGTTTCATATTTAGCTTGTTTTTCTGGCATATTTGTATTGTGTCTGAATATAGTAGATTGTAAATTTCTGTGTATACTCTTCAGTTGATAATTGAAATAGAATGAGCCATAGCAGGACCACATATAAGGAAAAGGCAACTGCACAAACTACTCTCTGATCTGAGTAGTAGCCTCACTCCCTTCCAGATAGAAAATAGGCCAGGTAGGAAAAAAAGGGGTTCTGGCCTGGAGTAGAGCAGAAGATAACTGGGAGAATCTACACTTCATACTGCATTCCCATTCAAGAATTGTAGAACTCCACATTGAAAGGGTTTATACAGTAAATGTAATGCTGCTTGAACCAGCATTGTTCCTCTGCATTTTCAGTGACATCCTACCACAAGCTGAGTACCTTTGGATACTTCTGCATCACCATGTGTACTGACTAGTCCAGCTGTGCTGCTGTGGCTTTGCATGGGAATTGGGGTAAGACAAGCCCAGCCAAATAGTGCCTCTACATAATTACCAGGGAGGTAAGGGGATGAGACCTGTTTAAGCCCTGGAAACTATGCAGAAAGATACCACAGTAATAGTGCAATAATTTTAGGAGTGCATCTACATAAAAAATTTAGATAGACAATGGTATTGTCTGATTTCCATTTCCTGGTCTTGCTTGCCCTCCATACTCCTCTGGTGATCCCAAAGAACTGGAATGAATGCATATGTTTATAAGTACAGGTTGGACCTCCCTGGTCCAGCACATTCAGGACTCAGAGTGGTCTCAAAGAAGGGAATTTACCAGACTGGGGAGGGCAGGTGTCCGGGCTCTTCCAGAGCTTCCCTCCTGACTGTTGCCCCATGAGAACCCAGTGGCCTGAGTTCCTCTGGCCTACCTGCCTGGCTCTGCTGATCCCAGGCCACTCTTGGGGCTCTGCTTCCTACCCCCATTCCCTGCACGGTGGCAGCAGCTTTTGGGGTTCCCAGGTCCCTTGCATAGGGTGCAGCTGCTCCTGGGGATCCCCGGCACCGTGCGAATGGCAGCTTGCTCCTAGGGATCTCTGCTCCCGGTCCTGCATGGTGTGGCATCTCATAGACTCATGGACTTTAAGGTCAGAAGGGACCATTATGATCATCTAGTCTGATCCCCTGCACAGTGCAGGCCACAAAATCTCACCCATCCCTCCTAGAATAATCCTCTCACCTATATCTCAGATATTGAAGCCTTCAAATACTTTGAAGACTCCAAGATGCAGAGAATCCTCTAGCTGTGATCTGTACCCCATGCTACAGAGGAAGGCGAAAAACCTCCAGGGCCTCTGCCAATCTACCCTGGAGGAAAATTCCTTCCCGACCCCAAGTATGGCGATCAGCTAAACCCTGAGCATGTGGGTAAGACTCACCAGCCAGACACCCAGAAAGTTCTCTATAGTAACTCCTATCATCCCTCCATTGACCTATTTCCCACTGATAATGAATGGTCAATTAGTTACCAAGATCATGTTATCTCATCAAACCATCCCCTTCATAAACCCATTTAGTTTAATCTTGAAACCAGATAGATCTTTTGCCTGCACTACTTCCCTTGGAAGGCCATTCCAGAACTTCACTCCTCTAATGGCTAGAAACCTTCGTCTAATCTCAAGTCTAAACTTCCTACTAGCCAGCTTATATCCATTTGTTCTTGTGTCCACATTGGTATTAAACTTAAATAATTCCTCTCCCTCCCTGGTATTTATTCCTCTAATATATTTAAAAAGTGCGATCATGTCCCCCCTCAGCCTTCTTTTGGTTAAGGTAAACAAGCCAAGCTCCTTGAGTCTCCTTTCATAAGACAGGTTTTCCATTCCTCGGATCATCCTAGTGGCCCTTCTTTGTACCTGTTCCAGTTTGAATTCATCCTTCTTAAACATGGGAGACCAGAACAGAACACAGTATTCCAAATGGGGTCTCACCAATGCCTTGTATAATGGCACTAACACCTCCCTATCCCTACTGAAAATACCTCACCTAATACATCCCAAAATCGTATTAGCCTTTTTCACGGCCATGTCACAATGGCAGCTCATAGTCATTCTATAATCAACCAGGACACTGAGGTCCTTCTCCTCCTCCGTTACTTCCAACTGATGTGTCCCCAGGTTATAACTGAAATTCTTGTTGTTAATCCCTAAATGTATAACCTTACACTTCTCACTATTAAATTTCATCCTATTGCTATCACTCCAATTTACAAGATCATCCAGATCTTCCTGTATGATATCCCGATCCTTTTCTGAATTGGCAATAGCTTTGTGTCATCAGCAAATTTTATTAGAACAGTTCCACTTTTGGTGCCATGATCAGCAATAAAAAGATTAAATAAAATTGGCCCCAAAACTGATCCCTGAGGAACTCCGCTAGTAACCTTCCTCCAACCTGACAGGCCACTTTCAATATGACCCGCTGTAGTCTCCCCTTTAACCAGTTGCTTATCCACCTCTCAACTTTCATATTAATCCCTATCTTTTCCAATTTAACCAATAATTCCCCATTTGGTACTGTATCAAATGCTTTACTAAAGTAGAGGTAGATTAGATCTACTGCATTTCCTTTATCTAAAAAATCTGTTACTTTCTCAAAAAAGGAGATCAGGTTGGTTTGGCACGGTCTACCTTTTGTAAAACCATGTTGTAATTTGTCCCAATTGCCATTAGCCTCAATGTCTCTAACTACTTTCTCCTTCAAAATTTTTTCCAGGATCTTACATACTACAGATGTCAAACTAACAGGCCTATAGTTACCCGGGTCGCTTTTTTCCCCTTTCTTAAAAATCGGAACTATATTAGCAATTCTCCAGTCAAATGGTACAACCCCTGAGTTTAGAGATTTATTAAAATTTTTTGCTAATGGACTTGCAAGTTCATGTGCCAGTTCCTTTAATATTCTTGGATGAAGACCATCTGGGCCCCCCGATTTACTCCCATTAAGCTGATCAAGTTTGGCTTTCACCTCGGATATGGTAATATCTACCTCCTTATCCTCAGTCCCATTTGTTAACTTACCATTATCCCTAAGATCTTCATTAGCCTCATTAAAGACTGAAGCAAAGTGTTTGTTCAGATATTGGGCCATTCCTAGGTTATCCTTAACCTCCACTCCATCCTTAGTAATTAATGGTCCTACTTCTTCTTTTTTTGTTTTTTTTCCCTATTTATATGGCTATAAAACCTTTTACTATTGGTTTTAATTCCCTTTTCAAGCTGCAACTCTACCTGACTTTTAGCCTTTCTCACTTTATCCCTACATGCTCTAACCTCAATAAGGTAGCTTTTTTTACTGATGCCTCCCATTTTCTACTCCTTATATGCTTTCTGCTTTTTGTTTATCACCTCTCTGAGATGCTTGCTCATCCAGCTTGGTCTAACACACCTGCCTATAAATTTTTTTCCCTTTTCTAGGGATACAGGCTTCTGACAGCTTCTGTAACTTTAACTTAAAATAATTCCAGGCCTCCTCCACTTTAAGATCCATAATTTCTTTAGTCCAATCAACTTCCTTAACGAATTTCCTTAATTTACTAAAGTTAGCCCTTTTGAAATCAAAAACCCTAGTCTCAGATTTATTTTTGTTTATCCTTCCATTTAATTTAAACTGAATTAGCTCATGATCACTCGAGCCAAGGTTGTCTCCTACAACCATTTCATCTATGAGGTCCTCGCTACTCACCAAAACCAAATCTAAAATAGCATCCCCCCTTGTTGGTTCAGCAACTACTTGATGAAGGAATTCATCAGCTATCACATCTAGGAAAATCTGAGCCCTATTACTATTACTAGCACTTGTTCTCCAGTCTATATCTGGAAAGTTGAAATCTCCCATAATTACGCAGTTTCCATGAGTATTTACTTCATTAAAAACATTAAAGAGGTCTCTATCCATATCTAAATTGGATCTTGGTGGTCTATAGCACACCCCAAGCACTATCCCAGGGGAGGATCTGATAGTTTTCTTCCCCAATGTGATTTTTGCCCTAACGGACTCTGTCTTCTCCATTCCATCACTTTTTATTTCTTTACAATCTACCTCATCTTTGATATACAATACGACTCCACCACCTTTACCCTTATTTCTGTCTTTCCTAAACAGCACATACCCTTCAATACCTGTACTCCAGTCATTCCTAGTATTCCACCATGTTTCTGTTATTCCTATAATATCTGGTTTCACTTCCTGGACCAATAGCTCTAGTTCCTCCTTTTTGTTACCTAGGCTCCTCGCATTGGTGTACAAACATCTTAATTTTTGCTGTTTGGCTTCATTCACATTCTTTACCCAATTTGGCACAGATGTTATACCTCCAATATGACATATTAGACTAGTATCCACCCCACCCTTCCTCATGTTCATTCTCCTACCCCCAGCTATATCCTACCCTGACCCTGGCCCCCTGCAGGGGGACAGCTGCTTCCGGGTTTCCCCAACCTTGCAAACAGCAGCATCTGCTCCCTGAGTTCCCTAACTTTGCACACGACAGCAGCTGCCCCAGGGGCTCACTGCCCCCAAGGCACTGGCCCTGCAGGCTGTCGCTGACCAGACCACCAGTGCTCCCAGCTGCTCTCAACCTCCATCTATGGCTCTCTGGTCTAGCAACATCTGTGGTCCTGCAACACCAGGGACGTGGCCGGACCAAAGAGTCACAGATGACAGAGGTTCAGCCTTTACATACATGAATTTCTTTTTCTTGTCTAGCAAGTTTTGCATGGGAGAAAGCTTTAGATGACAATTATGTTTTATAAGTTTCAGAGGGGTAGCCGAGTTAGTCTGTAACAGGAAAAACTTAAAAAACAACTAATAGTCTGGTAACACTTTAAAGACTAACAAAATATGTAGATGGTATCATGAGCTTTCGTGGGCACAGCCTACTTCTTCAGATAACCAGAGTGTTGGAACTCCAGAACCAAGAATAAATAAGGGAAGGAGGGAGGGGAGAGAGGAAGGAAAAAAATTGGAGGGGGCAGGGAAGAAGACATTGGGTAGAACCATTAGTTTGCACTAGGAAATTAAGAGTACTAACACCAGATTCTACACAGACATCAAGAACCATTGGCACCTTCATTGTTTGGTTGTTTGATAATGTGTGAGATATCGGATATCATGATTTAGACCATTTGCATGAGAGTTAAACTTGAGAATGAAGTGGAGTTCCAATCCTTCTCTGTGTATTTGGCTCGTGGAATTGGTCTGAAACAAAACAGCAACTTGCAGATCCCTTAATGAGTGACCAGGGAGGTTAAAATGTTCCCCAACCGGTTTTTGTGTGTTGCCTTTTCGGATATCTGATTTGTGTCCATTAATTCTTTCCCGTAGGTACTGTCCAGTTTGTCCAATATGTATCGCAGTGGGGCATTGCTGACATTTGATGGCATAGATCACATTAGTAGATGTGTAGTTAAATGAGCCTCTGATTTGGTAGCTGATGTGGTTGGGTCCAGTGATGAAATCACTTGCATAGATGTGAGGGCAGAGTTGGCACTGGGGTTGATTGCATGGGTTGGTTCCTGAATCCTTATGATGTATCTGTGTAGCATGGTTACTGGAAAGAATTTGTTTTTGGTTAGGGGGTTGTCTGTAAGCAAGAATAGTCCTTTCCCCAAAGGCCTCTGAAAATGAGGGATCTTTTCCAAGATAGGTTGTAGATTGTGGATAATGCGTTGGAGGGATTTAAATTGTGGGTTGTAGGTAATGACAAATGGAATTCTATTGTTTTCTGTTTTGGGTCTGTCTTGAAGTAGTTTATGTCTGGGTACTTTTTTGGCTCTGTCAGTCTGTTTTTTTTTTTTTTTTTTTTTACTTCTCCAGGTGGGTATTTCAGTTTTAGGAATGCTCTATATAGATCCTGTAGATGTTTGTGTCTGTCTGTAGAATCAGAGCAAATAGGGTTGCATCTTAGGGCTCAGCTGTATACAATAGATTGAGAAATGTGTCTGGGATGGAAGCTAGAGGCATGAAGGTAAGTGTAGCGGTTGGTTGGTTTCCGGTATAGGGTGGTGGAAATAGATTTGTCCATTATTTAATTATATTGTGGTGTCCAGGAAGTGGATTTCACGTGTGGACTGATCCAGACGGAGGTTGATGGTGAGGTAGAAATAGAAATCCTTGTGAAATTCTTCAAGGGTCTCTTTCTCATTGGTCCATATGATGAAGATGTCATCGATGTAGGGTAAGTAAAGTAAGGGTGTTAGGAGGTGAGAGCTGAGGAAATGTTGTTCAAGGTCAACCATAAAAATGTTGGCATTTTGTGGTGCCATGCAGTTTTGCCCATGGCTATTCTTCTGACTTGAATCAGATGTAGTTGTAGGTGAGGAAAAAGTTGCAGAGCTCTGTAATCAGGTTTGCAGTGCTGTCATTGGAGATAGTGTTTCTGATGGCCTGTAATCCATCTTCATGTGGAATGTTGGTGTAAAGAGCTTCGACATCCATAGTGGCCAGGATGGTATTTTCAGGTAGATTACTGATGTTTTGTAGTTTCCTCAGGAAGTTAGTGGTGTTGCGGAAGTAGCTAGGAGTGCTGGTAGCATAGGGTCTGAAGAGGGAGTCAGTATAGTCAGATAATCCTGTTGTAAGTGTGCCAATCCTTGAGATGATGGGTCATACGGGATTTCCAGGTTTGTGTATCTTGGTTAGCAGATAGAAAACTCCTGGTCGGGAATTGGGGGGGTTAGTGTAAAGTTGATCCTGAGCAGCATCAGAGATCTTCATGAGCAGTTGTTTCAGGTTCTTTGGTATTCTTTAGTGGGATCACAGGAGAGAGGCTTATAGAATCTGGTATTGGTGAGTTGTCTGTTTGCCTGCTGTTCATAATCTGTTCCATTCATGATGACTACAGTGCCTCCTTTGTCAGCCTCTTTTATTATGATGTTAGCATTGTTTTTGAGGCTGTGTATAGCATTGCGTTCTGCATGACTGAGGTTATGTGTTATATGTTGTTTGCTTACAATGTCAGTTTGAGCACGTTTGCGGACGCAGTAGATGTAGAAATCAAGACTCTCATTACGACCATCACTAGGAGTCCACACAGAAGCCTTCCTCTTGTGGGATTGGTGGGGGTGGAGGAGCAGCAAGGTCAGTGTTTTGTACATCGGTGTGTTAGAAATATTCCTTCAGGCGGAGGTGGTGAAAATAGGATTCCACAGAACTGAATCATATTCGTAGGGATAGTGGCGCAGAAGGAGAGTCCTCGAGATAGGACAGATTCCTCCACTGGCTAAGAGAGTGGCTGGATAGTTTGACAATGTTGCTAGGTGAGTTGCAAGTACCTGGAATAAGAGATCTGAGGCACATAGCAGTTTGGATAGTTTATATTCCTTTTTTTTCCTGAAGGAAGATGATGCGTTTTATGTTACTTTTATGAAAAAGCATATATAAAATGCAGTTATCATTTATAGTTATCTCCTGAAAAGTGAATCTGCCACTTTTAGCAACCAGAAATGATATTGCCATGACATAAACTATTGCTGATCGTTATTAACAACTTACATTGGCATTTGCTTCCTGGAAAGTGCCAGACTGTTTACATTCATCTATTTGCTAATTAAAAGTTATAGTTAGTATATCACTAACTTCAATTACCTGTGTCCAAACTCAGCTTTTAAGATCTACTAGATAAGACTGTTACAGCTCTGAACATAAAACTGATTACTGATGGCTACAGAATAACTTCAAAGAGGGATGACTTTCACTCTTTGATGTTTCAGAAATACAAATACAAAGTGGTCCCTTTCAACTCAGCATTTGACAGCAGTCACCACATAATGATATCTTAGCTCACAACCCACATAGATATTTTCTATAGTAAGTATAGAAGATAGCTGTGGTATTAATGTGGTATCTCTGGACAAATTCTGCCTATTTTAATAGCAGGCACTATATTTTATTACACATTACACATTTACTCAGTTTATTGACATTTTAAAGTAATTTTGGTAGGTATCAGTGACATAAAAGCATTTTGAACCACTAGTCTCAGCATAAAGGTCTGTCAACTAATTTCCTGAGAAACACAATGAAATTGAAATAGCAGTGAACAAGACATTATAACACATATTTTCTAATTATCAAATTATGTCAATGCAGATTAATAAATACACACTAGCAAATGTAACCAGCATTGCTCAGGTCTTTAACTGCAGGCTGTTGAAGTGACCCCAGTCTCCAGCCCCTCCCCCACCATGGCTAGCAGGCTATGGCTACGTCTACACTGGCCCCTTTTCCTGAAGGGGCATGTTAATTTCAGCGATCGTAATAGGGAAATCCGCGGGGGATTTAAATATCCCCCGTGGCATTTAAATAAAAATGTCCGCCGCTTTTTTCCGGCTTTTAGAAAAGCCGGAAAAGAGCATCTACACTGGCCCCGATCCTCCGGAAAAAGCGTCCTTTTCCGGAGGATCTTATTTGAAGTAGGATTAAGATCCTCTGGAAAAGGGCGCTTTTTCCGGAGGATCGGGGCCAGTGTAGACGCTCTTTTCCGGCTTTTCTAAAAGCCGGAAAAAAGCGGCGGACATTTTTATTTAAATGCCACGGGGGATATTTAAATCCCCCGCGGATTTCCCTATTACGATCGCTGAAATTAACATGCCCCTTCTGGAAAAGGGGCCAGTGTAGACGTAGCCTATGTGTGTGGGGAAGGGGGTGAAACTCCAGGGACTACTCCCTCAGTGCTTCCCCTGCTGCCTGCAGGCTGTCTGGGGGGTGAGGTTCCGGGGAGCTGACCCAAGCCTCCAGGTCCTCTCCTGCCATGGCCTGCAGGCTGCTGCAAGGGCCCAGGATCTCGTGTTTTAATCCTCCCTAGCTGCCACTCATGGCCTGTAGGCTATCTGTGAGGGGGTCAAGCTCTGGGAGTTGACCCTCTTCCAGTAGACCCCCTCCCCCATGGCCTTCAGGCAGTGGAGGTACTAGGCTCTGGGGGGCTGATTGCCCCCCCAGCTATCGCCCCACTGCCTATAGGCTATCTGGGGGAGCCTGGCTCTGGAGCTGCCCATGCTTCTACTGCCCACTGCGACCTGTGGGCTGTCTGCAAGGGGCTAATTTCCAGGGGTTGCCCCTTCCTCCAGTGGATATTCCCCTCCCCCCCCCAGCCTGCAGGTTATCTGGGAGGGGCCAGGCTCTAGGTGCTGTACTCCCTCCAGCTGCCCCCCCCCTTCATCCTCACATGCAACCTGCAGGCTTTCTGGGGGGTACAAGGCTCCAGGAGCTGCTATCTCCTCCATTGGCCCCACTTCATGGCCTGTAGGCTCTCCACAGGGGTTGGGGAGGCTCCAGCTTTAGGGCAGAGGGACTACTTATACATTCTGGAGGCAGGGCAAGATGGCAGAGCTCAGTCCTTCTGGTCACTTTCTTGGTGCTGCAGCTGCCCCTCAGTGGCCACTCTCAGTATTGCATCCCTACTCCTTGTGCCTCTCCCTTTCTCATTGCTCCTTTCTCTACCCCTCCCCTTCCATGTTATGGAAGACAGTCCCATTCCTGGCATGTCACATTTTCCAGGCACAAATAAATCCTGACCTTGGTTTAAGTTAAGGTAAGAGGAAGTTGTATACCAAATTTGATGGTCATTGCTCTTACAGTTTAGGAGATCCTGAACTAATGGATTCATAGATGCACAGAAAGACAGATGGAATCTAAAATATATAGCAAGATTACCAGTTTATTTTTTGAAATATATTTCCATAATATATTTTTTGAAATATATTTTCCATAGAAATATACCATAATATTTTATTTTCTCCAGCTATACCCTTGTCAAACCTAATAAAGACATACTGATGGGAAGGTAAACAAAGTAACCAATGATAAAGCCCACTGAAATGAAAAAAACAAATTTTATTCAAATGGTCATATGCTTCTCATTATATATGGTTAAGAGCATCAATATCAGAGTGGTAGATTAACAAAGTAGAATATTCACTTTTATAGGCAGTTAGCTTGGGTAAATTCTGATCGCAGGTGTACCTGTCTTAGGGTATGTCTACACTACCCCGCTAGTTTGAACTAGCGGGGTAATGTATGCATACCGAACTTGCTAATGAAGCCCGGGGTTCGCACTAGCCGGCTTTTAAAAATGGCGGCGCTGGCTTTATGCTAATGAAGCCCGGGAAATTCAAATCCCGGGCTTCATTAGCAAGTTCGGTATGCATACATTACCCCGCTAGTTTGAACTAGCGGGGTAGTGTAGACATACCCTAACTGATTAACAGTTGTGGGTTTACACAGATGTAACAAAGAGAAGAATTTGGCCTACTGAATGTATTTAGTATTTGATAGAGATATGACCTTGCTGACCTTTTCTGGTAGTTTGGAAATAGTCATAACTTCTTATTCTTCTAATAAAGTAAATAGACACTAATTGAACCATTGATCAATGAGGTGTAATGATCAACATTTATAAAGAAAAGATTTGTTTTATTTATTACATACTTCTGTTGTGATAATCACTATACTGTGCAAAAATGCTCTTAATATCCTGCCATGGACTTCTGTTTACTAATTGAAAAATATCGTAATAAAATAAACTTTTTCCTAAATTACATGTTTCCTTAATAATGTTTACTATTGTAAGTAATGCTATTGAGTGTGTGTGTAATATATTTTCCTTTTCTGTAATCATGAAGCTATAAATACACAGAAGAGCCTGTCCTGAAGTCCTTAGGCAAATCCCAATTGATTTCAAGAGTATGAGCTGTGGATACATTGGGATTATTCTAACAGTACACAGAAATATTTTTTTGTATTGTATAGTCATATGTCTCATTTGGAAGAATATCATTCATTTTAACCCTAAACACACCTGCATTGGACTCATGTGGTGTGAAACATTGTTAAAATCGATTTACTTCCAAAATAAAGAATCAGGGAACAAAGGTAATGTAGGTGTTATTTACATTAAAAAAATAAATCAGATAACATCTTAAGTTTTCCAATGAGTATTTCTTTCTTTTCCCTCATTTTCGGTCTTTGTTACACACTGAGTCCCTAATTACCAGTTTGGCAGGTTGCAAGATGTGGTGTTAGAAATTGAGAAATCTATTGTACAACTGTTTAATGAAAATACCTTCACTTTTATTTGTGATTTTAAAAAAAGGGGATAGCCTATTTGTTTGAATAATGGAAACATCCACAGTTCTATTAGATAAGTATTACCAGTAAAATACCTCCCAACACACACCAGGAATTGGAAGGGATAAAAACTCCTATCTTCTAGTATGTAAATCATCTGATGGAAGAAATGCTGAAAGATGTGGTACTGACCACTGCTGGAAATAGTTAAACATTAGCAACATTTGTTTTTAAAAGGGCACCCAGTAAAATAATTTTAACAGATATATTTTAGTGATAATATTATACACTACAGTTTTTCAGGAGAATATATCATATCATATCCAAAAAAGGTAGAAACCAATAAAAATGTCTCTCATAGTTTATATGGAATTTTTTTAAATAGAATTTTATTTCTTGTTTCAGGCCTTTCAGAAACCAACAGATAGTGCAGATCAAATATTTTCCTTAAGTCATCTCTCATTACTTTGACCTACTGTATCTGAAATGTTAGATTTAGATTCTTCTAAGGAAGAAGTTTATTACTATAGGTTGTTCATAACTAAGCAAATTCAAGTTTAATTAAAGGGACCTATATTTTAATTGGAGCTGCATGCAAGGATGTTATCCCCTGGTATTAACCCTAAATGAGGCCTTACATCCTGTTCATTAATCACATCATTTTTTTCCTTTAATTTGTATTACCTTACTCTTTTAGGGTATGTCTACACAGCAGTGTTATTTCAGAATAACATAGTCCGTGTCTAAACTACAAGCAGATATTTTGACATACTGTTGAAATAATGTTGAGGTGGAGGACCTCTTATTCTGATTCCTGTAATCCTCATTTGATGAGGAGTAAGGGACGTTGGAAGAAGAGTGCTCTTCCTTGGACTTCCTGCTGTGGAGACAGTGCCAAAAGCCAAAATAAGCTATTTCGACTTCATCTATGCAATTGACATAGCTCAAGTTGTGTAGCTTATTTCAGCTTTAGACCTGCCATGTAGACATGCCCTTAGGGTGTTAATTGTTAATGAATGGATAGTGCTGTTAACTACTCTCTGCAGTATTTGTGACTTTTTAAGGTAAAGTTATATTCACAAGTGGTAAGGTTGTCTGAGTAAATATTACCTAATATGATCCATTTACTCTTTGCAAGGTAAAATCAGGAAAGTAGAATGTATTGTCAAACTGCTGAAACACTGAGTTTTCCCAATTTATTTTTTAAACGGGAACCAACCTAATATAGAAGTCTCCATTAATTGTTCGTTTCACTTTTTAAGGAATCAATCCAAGAGGGTCCAAATAAATAACAGCCATCAGTTTTAACAAACATTAAAACAAAAAATTGAAAATGTTCTACATCTGCAAATAAATACAAATAAATATTATATTGAAAGCAAAAATGTAAAAAAGATCACAACAAAGAAATAATTGCACAAAAAATGAGGTATCAAGATCAAGTTCTTTATTGACTTTGTAAATTCTGACAATTGTCTCAGTATTTTGATGCCTTGGAGATATGCACTTTTTTGATATAACCTACAGCAACAAAAGACTGACATAGTAGGAAATAGAAATCTTCTCTTAGTTCCACTAGTTTGAGGGATTTGGAGACCACATCTGGCATCTACTAGTGTAAACCCCTGCACTGATCCAGAATCCCACTGACCTTGGGGATTGTGCATAACAAATGCAGCAGGTGCTATTGGATTCTCTGGTGGAATCAGGACCATAGTTTTGTTTATATAACAGTTCCAAAGTACACATTGCTGATATTATATTGTGTTAATGTGACCAATCCTGTGAATTATGAAAATAATCATGAAGAAATGAGACAAAATCCTTCAACACTAGCTGCCATAAAAAGAACACTTAAGGGTATGTCTACATAGCTGGTAGCTATTTCTAAATAATGTCATAATACTGTCAAGCTAGAGGACTTTTTACTCCAACTCTTGTAACCCTCATTGTACGAGGAATAAGGGAAGTCGGAGGAAGAGTATTCTATTTTGAAGTAAGTGCTGTGTAGATGCTCCCAATTTTCAAATAAGCTATTTCAAAATTAGATACGCAAAGTTTATCAGATTTTATCAATTTTAAAAATTCATTGCGGGTGGGAGGCTAACTAATTGACAGTGACAAGAAGCCCTGTGGCACCTTATAGACTAACAGATGTATTGGAGCATAATCTTTTGTGGGCAAAGATGCACTTCGTCAGATGCATGTAGTGGAAATTTCCAGAAATTTCTAGCAGATGACGAAGTGGGCCTCACCCTCCCTGACTGAATTAATTTTATTATCTCTAGCCTGCATATTTATACCTGCCTCTGGAAATTTCCACTACATGCATCTGACGAAGTGGGTCTTTGCCCACGAAAGCTTATGCTCCAATACATCTTTTAGTCTATAAGGTGCCACAGGACTCCTTGTCACTTTTGCAGATCCAGACTAACACGGCTACCCCTCTGATATTTGACAGTGTTCCTTTAAGCAGGTACTTATTGTCTGAGCCATGAAGTCTAGAATTAGTCCTTATCTTTTCTTTAGAACTTTTTTGGTTAATTTGTACATTTTTTAGATTTTAAAATTGCTTACTCATTTATATTTATTTCACCATATGTTACGAGATGTTTTCACAAGTAGTGTACAATTAGTCTTAATTATTCATTGTGTTTTATATATAAATAAATACACATATACATATATATCTACATAAAAAAAACCTTTCTCTTTCTTGAATCAATGTGAACAGAGCCCAGATGGCCGTATAGAAGTCAAAGGGCAGCATGGAAAATCGTCACTGCATATAAAAGATGTGAAGTTGTCAGATTCAGGCAGATATGACTGTGAAGCTGCAAGTAGAATTGGTGGGCATCAAAAGAGCATGTACCTTGATATTGAATGTAAGTTCTAACATTTTGTTATCTCTTTAAATTTGTTTTAAAGGAAAAAAAGTACATTCATAATGGAAGACGAAAATTTACTGGTAGTTCATGTGTAAGCTCAATAATTTAAGAAAAATTGTCCTTTCAAAGTTAGCAATTCAGAAGACACAGAATAAAATTCTGACTCCACTGAGGCCAATGAGATTTTTGCCATTAATTTCATAAGGGTCAGAGTTTTATCTGTACTGATATTTTGGTGATGGAGGCTATGTCTAGACTGCTGCTGTTTGTTGCAAAAAGGTATGCAAATTGCGTTCCACAATTTGCATACCTTTTTCCGATAGGTTTTTTGGAAGAGACTTTCCCAAAATTTGGCCCATCTACACTGGGCCAAATTTTCAAAGAACATCCTTTTTCAGAAGAGTCCTTCTTCCTCGTGGCACGAGGAAGACATGCTTGTGAAAGAATGCATCTCCTCTTTCACAAAAAATGTCAGAAGAGCAAACGCGCTCCCTGGATGTGGCGCAGTTTTTTTTCTGGTATCCCAGAAAAACTCTGTAGTCTAGACATAGCTATAGCTTGTTAACTTTCTCATAACTTTCAGGCTGATGGAGACTAGCTGTGGGTGCAATTTTTGGGGAATATAAAGCAACAATCCATATCAGTTCAGTCTGGAACTGCAGTTTCTAAAGTTAAAACATGTCTGGAAAAATATTCCACATATTCCCTTCCTCTCTCTCTATCTCATGCCCAACAAGTCTTCTGCTTTTGTTAAAATCATTCTTAGTGTTAAACGTGTGACACATTCCCCCATGCATCAACTCCACAACTTCCAAACAAAATGTTATTTGATGGAATGATAGAATACAAGCAATGATAGAATATTTTTCACAGGTATCTGAAATTATTGCTATATTGGGCCTCATCTGAAAGTCAGTTGGGAATCTTTCCATTGACTGTAGTAGTTCTCGGATTGGGTCTTTAGTGTGGAAGATGGGAAGATGAGTAATTTTTAGATTGCTGTTGCTGGATCCCAGTTGAGTGACTCCTAAAGTATTGACATAGATAATCACTGTAGGTGATATGTGCGACTCTTTTTGATAGGAGTCTTTAAAAAAAATCAGACTGATAAATTAGAGTGAGTAATTTGTGCAGGATACAGGAGATGGAGTGGTTTCTTAAGACAAATATAGTGGAAGCTGTTAAGATGAATTATGAAAAATAGCCTTAATGCTTAATGTACTTAATGTGCTGCATGTGCGGGACTGGGAGATGGGTTGGAAATGGGGGGGACTACGGCCTATAATGGGAAGGAGAAAGGAGGGTCAGGGCACAACAGGGAGGCAAGATCAAATCAGTATCTTAGATGCCTATATACAAATGCGAGAAGTATGGGTAATAAGCAGGAAGGACTGGAATTGCTAACCAATAAATACAACTATGATATCATTGGTATTACAGAAACCTGGTGGGATGGGACACATGATTGGAATGTTGGTATGGAAGGGTACGGCTTGCTCAGGAAGGACAGACAGGGAAAAAAGGGAGGAGGGGTTGCCTTGTATATTAAAAATGTACACACTTGGACTGAAGTGGAGATGAATGTAGAAGATAGCCGTGTAGAGAGTCTTTGGGTTAAGCTAAAAGGAGTAAAAAACGAGGGTGATATCATGCTAGGAGTCTACTACAGGCCACCTAGCCAGGTGGAAGAGGTGGATGAGGCCTTTTTTAAACAATTAACAAAACTATCCAAAGCCCAAGATTTGGTGGTGATGGGGGACTTCAACTATCCAGACATATGTTGGGAAACTAACACAGCGAGGCACAGGCTATCCAATAAGTTTCTGGACTGCATTGGAGACAACTTTCTGTTTCAGAAGGTTGAAAAAGCTACCAGAGGAGAAGCTGTTCTGGATTTGGTTTTAACAAATAGGGAGGAACTAGTTGAGAACTTGAAAGTGGAAGACAGTATAGGGGACAGTGATCACGAAATAATAGAGTTTATGATCTTAAGGAAAGGTAGAAGGGAGACCAGCACAATTGAGGTAATGGATTTCAGGAAGGCAGATTTTGATAAGCTCAGAGAACTTGTAGGTAAGGTCCCATGGGAAGCAAGACTGAAAGGAAAAACAACTGAGGAGAGTTGGAAGTATTTCAAAGGGACGTTGTTAAGGGCCCAAAAGCAAACAATTCCGCTGTGTAGGAAAGATAGAAAATATGGCAAAAGACCAGCTTGGCTTAACAAGGAGATCTTGCATGATCTCAAAATAAAAAAGGAGTCATATAAAAAATGGAAACTAGGACAACTAACAAAGGAGGAATATAGGCAAGCAACACGGGAATGCAGGGGCAAGATTAGAAAGGCAAAGGCACAAAATGAGATCAAACTAGCTACAGGCATAAAGGGAAACAAGAAGACCTTTTATAAATACATTAAAAGCAAGAGGAAGACCAAGGACAGGGTAGGCCCACTGCTTAGTGAGGAGGGAGAAGCAGTAACAGGGAACTTGGAAATGGCGGAGATGCTCAATGACTTCTTTGTTTCGGTCTTCACCGAGAAGTCTGGAGGTGTGCCTAAGGTAGTGAATACAAGCAGAGAGAGGGTAAGTTTAGAAGATAGGATACACAAAGAACAAGTTAAAAATCACTTAGGAAAGTTAGATGTCAGCAAGTCACCAGGTCCTGATGAAATGCATCCCAGGATACTCAAGGAGCTGATAGAGGAGGTATCTGAGCCTTTAGCTATGATCTTTGAAAAATCATGGCAGACAAGGGAGATTCCAGAAGACTGGAAAAGGGCAAATATTGTGCCCATCTATAAAAAGGGGAATAAGAACAACCCAGGAAACTACAGACCGGTCAGTTTAACGTCTGTCCCAGGGAAGATAATGGAGCAGGTAATTAAGGAAATCATATGCAAACACTTGGAAGGTAATAAAGTGATAGGGAATAGCCAGCATGGGTTTGTGAAGAACAAGTCATGCCAAACTAATCTGATAGCTTTCTTTGATAGGATAACAAGCCTTGTGGATAAGGGAGAAGCGGTGGATGTCATATACCTAGACTTTAGTAAGGCATTTGATACGGTCTCGCATGATATTCTCATTGATAAACTAGGCAAATATAACTTAGAGAGGGCCACGATAAGGTGGGTGCATAATTGGCTGGATAACCGTAGTCAGAGAGTTGTTGTTAACGGTTCTAAATCCTGCTGGAAAGGGATAACAAGTGGAGTTCCTCAAGGGTCTGTTTTGGGACCCGTACTGTTCAATATCTTCATCAATGATGTAGATATTGGGATAGAGAGTACGCTTATTAAGTTTGCAGATGATACCAAACTGGGTGGGGTTGCAACTTCTTTGGAGGATAGGGACATAATTCAAAATGACCTTAGCAAGTTAGAGAAATGGTCAGAGGTAAACAGGATGAGGTTTAATAAAGAGAAATGCAAAGTGCTCCACTTAGGAAGGAACAATCAGTTCCATACATACAAGATGGGAAGCGACTGTCTAGGAAGGAGCATGGCGGAAAGGGATCTAGGGGTCATAGTGGACCACAAGTTGAATATGAGTCAACAGTGTGATGCTGTTGCAAAAAAAGCAAATATGATTCTAGGTTGTATCAACAGGTGTGTTGTAAGCAAAACTCGTGAAGTCATTCTGCCGCTCTACTCTGCACTAGTTAGGCCTCAGCTGGAGTACTGTGTCCAGTTCTGGGCACCACATTTCAAGAAAGATGTGGAGAAATTGGAAAGGGTACAGAGAAGAGCGACAAGAATGATTAAAGGTCTAGAGAACATGACCTATGAAGCCAGGCTTCATGAACTGGGCTTGTTTAGTTTGGAAAAAAGAAGATTAAGGGGGGACATGATAGCGGTTTTCAAATATCTAAAAGGGTGTCACAAGGAGGAAGGAGAAAATTTGTTCCTCTTGGTTTCTGAGGACAGGACAAGGAGTAATGGGCTTAAAGTGCAGCAGGGGAGGTTTAGATTGGACATTAGGAAAAAATTCCTAACTGTCAGGGTGGTCAAATATTGGAATAAATTGCCAAGGGAGGTGGTGGAATCTCCCTCTTTGGAGATATTTAAGAACAGGTTGGATAGACATCTGTCAGGGATAGTGTAGACGGAGCTTGATCCTGCCTTGAGGGCGGGGGGCTGGACTCGATGACCTCTCGAGGTCCCTTCCAGTCCTATTATTCTATGATTCTATGATTCTATGATACTTTCTTAAATGATGCCTTCCTTTAACATTTTAGTGTTACCCCACAGTGCACATAAAATGTGTATACCTTTGTGTATTTAGTTTCAAATGCATTTGCTGTGCTGCTGGTATAAGGAAGAAAAAATGAATACTCTGAAAATCCTGTAGTTAAGATCTGTTTTCCCATAATACAGATCTAAGTTGATATGAAATACATTGTTCAATTGAGATTATAAAGTGTTACTCTTTTTTAAAATATCAATTTCACTTGTGTGTAGTGTTATCCATTATAGAAAGGGTTCTTGGGCCACATTATGTGAAACATTTAAGCTACAGCAACTTAAGAGCACATTAGAAGCACAAAATTAATACTGAAGAGCAAAATAACAATCTCTAGATGAATAAAATGGAATAATGTAGTCAAGAGTCTCTGTCAAAATGAGAGTTTTAAAACGATAGCAGATGTCCTAAATTGAACTGTAGTATAATCTTCCTTCTCAATGAGGGGCAGTAGTAGTAGTATTTACTTTTAATGTTTAAATAGAACTAATTAGAAGGTATTAAAAATGAAAGTTTGTTGGCATTTAGTGTTAAATCTGGATGTGGTTAACTATTCAAACCAATTTGAAATTCCAGGAAACTGTCTACAGGTCAATGTGAAAAATCTTTTTACCCATCAGCATATTACTTGGCGGGCTTGTTTGTTTGTTTATTTGTACACATAATACATAAGTACAATTTAAGATGACAACATTTCAAATATATAATATATGACTTGTTGTTTTGGCCTGACTCAGCATTGTCAGATTAGACTTGATGAAAATGCTATATCACTTTGACTATTTTATTGACTCTCTAGTCTCCACACATCTTACATTACTTTTTGAAAGTTTGAAAGGGGTTGTCATACTTGCGAATGGTTCTGTGTGACTAATAACTGAAGTCAAACATTTATTTCTAGATCAAGTGCTCTTTGATAGCAGGAATGAAAGTTCCTGTACATTGCCTAAACAGTGAAACTTATTCATAACTTGAAGGGAACACCTCTAGTGATGAAAGAATAGTTCTGTCTTACTGCCATTCTGATTTGATTGCCATTTTTAATGTAGACTTTTATCATGGGAGCCCCTGTCCACAGCAAATGAACTGAGATGTTAACTTAATTTGCTCAGATCACAGAGCTCTTGTCAAATGATAATTAATGCTACTGACCTTAACCATATTTAAATTAGTGTCCTAGGGATGAAAGGCTCTTTATTCCAGTATCTCCCAAGACATCCAGTTCCATAAAAGTTTATTTTAACAAAATTATCTCTTCAAAGTACTTCATAAGAGACACTTCCTTTTTTTTATATATATACAACAATGTTTTCAAAAAAATCAGAAACAAATTGTAGTTCTCACATCCACAAATAAATTCCTTCTCTGTAGATGATGTAACATATATAGTAGCTGCTTCTTGTTTCCAGTCAAATTTGTCACTTGATAATTTTTAATCTGAATATCACTGCTGATAAAACAAACTGTCCAATCAGCCAACTATGCTGTACCATGAATGATCATTTTCAAAGGCATTTATTTTGTATGGGTCCTCTGATGACTGAGGAGCCTCAATCCTTGAGCCCCAATCCTTGAGCTCATTGGCAGACATTACAAGTGGTGTTGGAAGTTAGGGGTGGGCCATGATTGATGAATGGTATCTATCTTGGCATTTTTCTTCCCCCAGGGCAAGGCAATTTTCCTCAAAAATAGACGTTCCCTCTGATAAGTTTTTGCCAGTTATCCCAGTCCTGTGCTTCTGTTCCCCAATGTATGGTGTTGATGCCACATTCCCTGGTGTTTATTTTGAGGATATATTTCTTTGTCTTTTGTTTTCCTTTATCCTTTGGTGAATTAATTGTACAGTAGCTGTTTATGTAAGCATATATCAAGCCTCTGTGCCAGCTCTAATTCAGCTGATGCTAGATAATTAGGGCCTTTATGCTGAAGATGTTAGCCTCTGTAAGGACACTTGCATTAGTGTGGTGATTCTCCCACTTACTGTTGAGGATCTTCCGAAAGAAGTGCTGGTGCTAGCATTTTTTTCAGGTGTTCAACTCTTGGAACCAGAGAGGAGAGTTGTGATTTTTCACTGGTTTACAATCTAAAAGTCTAGTTTGTTTTCTGATGCTGTGATTGTTAAACATCTGGTAGACAGTCTGCCAAAGGCATGGTTGGTGCAGCAAATTCTGGGATGAATCTCAACATCTATGTCTGCCCTCTGTGAGAAATAGCTGCCAAGGTAGTCAAAGTTCTGTAGATTTTCCAGTTCTTCTTTGTCAGTGTAGATCTCCCTTGCTGGTCTGATGATTGACAAGTGGCTGGTGGAGAACTTTTGTTATGCTCATGTTCAAAGTTAGCCCTAGGCTTTTGCAAGCTTCAGAGAAGAAATTAAGGGCTATTTGTAGATCCTTCTTTCAGTGTGCAACTACAGCACAAGCATCTGCGTACTAGAGTTCAGTTATTGTTGCTGATATTACTTTAATTCTGGCACGGGGATGAGAAAGGTTGAAAACATTGCCATCAGTCCGATAGTGGATGTCAGTGCCTCTGGCAAACAGTCCTGCATTCACATTTTCATGTCTGCTAAGAAAATATTGGGTACCAGCCAGAGCAAAAGGATGAAAGAGTCATTCTTTACGAGATTCTGTAAAATTTGTATAGAACAAATTCTTTATGATTTTGATCAATTTTTTTAGTAGTTCAGTAATAATAACAAATACTGGTCTTTGCAGCTTCTAAGGATTTTTAAACACCAATTTACTAATTTCCATATAGTTCTTGGAAATAAGTGCTATAATTATTGTATTGCACATCTTACTGAAAACATTTTACAGATGAAGAAACTCAGATACATAGAATGTAGGTGATTTGCTGAAGGCTAAAGAGGCATTCTTAGGAATTTCTGAGTCAATGATTCCTGAGAATCACTAATCCTGAGAATCACTAATCCCAGTGATAAACTGGGATTATCCCAGATTTTTGAAATCCGTGGTTTATATAATAGAATAACATAATTTCCAGGAAAAAGGTTAAACACACTGAATAGTCTCGCAGAACCATAGAGACTAACAAAACATGTAGATGGCCTCTAAGATGCTGCAAGACTATTCATTGTTATTTAAGTATTTTTCCAGTTACATACTAACTCAGGAACCCCTCTGAATCTTACAATTTGCAGGATGCACCATTACATTTTTTATTAAAGCGAGAGATACAAATGATACTGCACTCAAAAAACCCCCAGTATTCTGTGGAACCTTAGGGTATGTCTACACCACTAGTTCAAACTAGGGTGGTTAATGTAGTCAATCGAAGTTGCAAATGAAGCCCGGGATTTAAATATCCCGGGCTTCATTTGCATCTTGCCGGGCGCCGCCATTTTTAAATCCCCGGTAGTTCGGACTCCGTGCCCGCGGCTACACGCAGCACGGAGTAGGTAGTTCGAATTAGGCTTTCTAATTCAAACTACCGTTACACCTCGTTCCACTACCTAATCCGTGCCGCGGGCACAGAGTCCGAACTACCGGGGATTTAAAAATGGCGTCGCCCGGCAAGATGCAAATGAAGCCCGGGATATTTAAATCCCGGGCTTCATTTGCAACTTCGATTGACTACATTAACCACCCTAGTTCGAACTAGGGTGGCAGTGTAGACATACTCTTAGAGACTAACAATATGTAGTATCATGTGCTTTCATGGGTAAAACCCACTTCATCAGATGAGCTGGAGTGGAAATAACCGAAACCAAGAAATATATAACAGCAAAAAAAATTCCATGTCAATTGTAGGACCAGTGCTAACGAGGCTAATTAAGTAGGCTGGAAGTGTCCCACTTTTAGCCTTTAAGACACTTTTTGGGACACTTCCAGCTCACTTAATTAGCCTCATTAGCACTAGTCCTACAATTGACAGGTACTTTGCTATTATATATAACTTGGTTTCTGTTATTTCCACTCCAGCTCTTCTGATGTAGTGGGTTTTACCCACGAAAGCATATGATACTATAAATTTTCTTAGTCTCTAAGGGCACGTCTACACTATGAAATGATTTTGAAACAACTAATTTCGAAATAATAATGCTTGAAATAATTATTTTGAAATAGCATGTCCACACTACATGGAAGCCTCAAAATTAGTCTGAGGCAGGCTTCCTTAATGTGCATGCACTACCTCAACTTAGAACCTCAGGAAGCACTGGGGAGTAATTACTTTGAATGACTTTGGGGTGTAGTTATTTCAAAATAGCAGCAGTGGAGCAACCACACTACCACTATTTCAAAATAAATGTTATTCACAGCGGAAAGCAGGAGTTATTTCAAAATAAATAGCCAGTTATTTTGAAAGAATGGGCTTGATAGTAGGGTCACTCCACTTCTTATTGTGAAATAAGGGGTGTTATTTCAAAATAACTCTGTAGTGTAGACTGGGGCTCAGGTGCCTCAGGATTACTCATTTTTAAATTTACAGACTAACATAGCTACCCCCTGAGACTTTTTAACATTCTGCACTGTAATTTCTGACGTATGCTAATATTGTTTCTTATATTAGTTCATAACCATGCTTAAGGAATTTCTATAAAGTAATATTCTTAACAGTTTTTCCTCATGTTCTTTTTTGTTGATTTGAGTGGTTTGTACAGTCACAGAAAACATGTTCCTGTCACATCCTTCCCATATTCAGGTTGGACCTTGCCGGTCCAGCATCCTCAGAACCCGATGGGTCCTGGATGAAGGATTTTGCCAGACCAGGGAAGGACATTTTTGCTCCCTTTCTTTGTTCACCCAGCCATGACCTCACTGCCAACCTCTTCCCCTTCTTCCTGTTGCTGGCCCCTCAGTGTAGGGCTCCCAGACCTATCGTGGCAGCTCTGTTGCTGCAAGCACAGCCCCATGGGTAAGCCCCCTTCTGGGGTCCAGTTATGGCACCAGGTAGCAGCCCCACTTTGGTTTCAGCCTCGCTGGGCAACCCCGCTGCCTCCCAGTCTCACTGGGCAGCCCCATGGTCAGGATCCTGATCCTACAGGTCAGCCCCGTTGCCTCCTAGTTCCTCTGCACTGTTGTGCCACTAGGCAGCAGCACGGCTGCTGGTCTCCTGGTAGTGCTGCCAGATGGCCTGCTGCCAGATTCCCAGCCCCACTACTGGGCAATCCCACTGTCTCTCAGTCTTACTGGACAGCTTTTCTGCTGGTTGATAGCCTTGCTACTGGCCTCCAGCCCTGCCAGGCAGCCCCATTGCATCCTGCTCCATGGCCCTCACCCAGTGTAGTCACCAGGAGGCAGCCCTGCTGTTGGGCTCCCAGTTTCACTGCCAGAGGGCACACTGGCACTAAGCTCCAACCCCACTGAAGAGCTCCCAGACAACAGCCATCCATGGGACTCTTGTTCTGGAACATCTCTGGTCATCCTGGATGAGGGATGTTGCCGGACCAGAGTCCCCATTAAGAGAGATTCAACCTGTCTTACATTCAGACAAAATAGAAATACATAATTTCATAGTGTCTTTATTCTTACTGAACCCCATTAGAGACATAGACTAGTAGTGTGATTGGAGGTCAATTCTACATTTTACCCAGCTTTCTGTTGGGGTTATGTCAGCCGACAGTCAGGGCAGTGAGTCCCTTATGACCGGCTGAAGTTCTTTTAAATTGTGCTTGGTTCTGTTACAGCAACTGAAGGAGTCAGGTTAAAGCTTAAACAGTTACTATTTTATTGTTACAGGGTAAATTTAGCTGTTAAATGCTACTACTGTGTTACAGATAACACAGACACTACAAAGGACAGGACAGAAATTACACTAATAAGTCACTTACAGGTACCATGAAACCCTTTGGTTCTCTGAGCTCTTATTAAATGCATGCAAAATAGACACATAGCAGGTATATATTCTCACCCCTGCGTTCCAGACTTGGCGTGGCCAGCGTCTTTCTCTCAATCCCTCGGGAAGAAGTAGGGCGAGGTTGGGCGTCCCACAGACCTCGGGAGACAATCAATACCTGCCAGCAGGTATAGATGATTGGAGCTCAAATGGGGTGGGCTGCTGAACCTCTTTTATACCCCTTGGGTCATGTAGGCTTCTTCCTGGGCTCAAGTGGCCAATTAGGAAAAATGGCTTTGAATGCCAAGTTTCCCACGAAGGGTGCAAAGCATAATTTGCACCTGGGAAAAATGCAGACAATGGGCACCTCTGGTATGTGATGGGCGAAGATTCCTCTCTGGGACAGTGCAGGCGTGTCAATTACTGATACTAGCCATCACGGCGACGGGAGGCCTCCCAGTCGTCAGCTAGCCCATTTACTGTCTGGTTTCTGTTTATGGTAGAGTCAGGGACAGGCAGCAAACCTGTGTTCCCAGGGCATCAAAGGCTGACTGCCTTTCTCTTGCTCTCTGGGGGGGGGGGGGAACAAGATGGGGCTCGTGGAAAAACAAGATGGGGTTTTGTGTCTGGCTACAGGTTACTTTTGATTATAAGATCAGTTGTCTTTGAAGAGGGGAAAAGATGACTAGGTCCTAATACCATCCTGACATGATTAATACTGTTCCTGCTATTTATCTGATGTGCTCACTGGCTAGAGAGAAATCATAATGGAGTCTAGAGCCATTGCAAATCCATCTTCTCAGCAAAGGTCCTCAAGGAACTTTAGATCAAGGTAAACTTAATAAGGTAAAATAAACAAATTATAGAAGAAAAAATGAATACAAAATAAAGAATTTTTCCAGGTCATTGTCAGTAAAGTTTTATTCTTTTTACAATGTCTGTTACTTACTTACTAAACATCAAGACTTTTTCCATTGTGGTTACTAGTATATTTCCTTTAAAACAAAATATTCCATGGAAAACTGGACAAAAAATAAAGCATAAGCAAGAGTTTCTTTAGGTTGCTGTTTTCAAAAGAGTTGTAAGGGAGTTAGGCATGCAAATCTCATCAAATTTTTATACGATTTGGGCATTTAACACCATTGGGCTCCTTTAAATATTCCAGGTTACTACTCAACTAAAATTCTTGCATTTCTAAGTAATTATTTTTCTCTCTTTATTTAAGAGGTGTTTGTTCTCATGGGCAACAAATGTTACAGGCCCACGGCAGGCTAAGCTTCTCCTAAACCAGGCTGTGGCCCTGGCTACACCCTGTTGTACTCTGAGGGTGTGTCTAGACTACAGGTTTTTTTCGAAAAAAGTGGCCTTTTTTCAAAAAGACTTCCGCTGCATCTAGACTGCTGCCACATTCTTTCGAAATTAAATTGAAAGAACACGGTGGGGTTTTCAACTGCGGTATACCTCATTTTATGAGGAAGAACACCTTTTGAAAAAGGCATTCTTGAATGCAAACAGGGCTTTTTTGAAAGAGAGCATCCAGACTGCCTGGGTGCTCTCTTTCGAAAAAGCGGCTCACTTTTTCGAAAGAAGTGGTTGCAGTCTAGATGCTCTCTTTCGAAAGAGGCTTGTAGTCTAGACATAGCCTGATGCTCTACTTTTCCCACCCCAGCAGAAGCCAACAAAAACTCAGCTCCCGCCAGTGGTCCTGAGCTCTGGTCTGACAGCAGCTAGGGGTGGCTTCAGGTGGTGCTGAGGCCAGTGTGTGACTGGGAGTGGGACCAGCAGCTCATCCTGGTGCTCAGCCTGTGGTGGGTAAGCTAGCTGCAGCATGTAGGCCAGGGGTCCTTCGGTCACAGGGGTCCTCCGGCCACTCTAGGCTCTGGTAGGGGAGAATGGTTTGGAGAGCAAATAAGTACAGAATTTCATCAATCCCACATGACCCTATTAATACTAGTCTCTTCATGCTTCTGAAGATTTTTCTGTCTTCATTATCATCAAAATGCCATACTGATAACACTGAAAAGGTTGATTACAGATGGATGATGTGCTAGCATGTCCAAAAATTCAGGACTCCTGGGGGTTTTGTTTTTTGTTTTGTTTTACCTAGTACCTTAAACTTTAGAACTAAGGTGCTGAATGTGCAATGTGGTATATTTCTCATACAGTAATGAAATATGAACACATGATTTCCAGACATGTGCTTTCATAGCAAAATATTACTTTGTGGAGGAGGGCAAAATTGTCATTAAAACATTATGCTACATTGCAACAAAGAGAACCTTCTTCATTATTCACGGCTGCTTTTCTTCCAAATTTCATTAAACATCATCATTGAATAGTTTCTCTGATTTTGCTGACATTGTGTTCAGTGGTATAGAAAAAACAAAGAAATTGCATTACACAACACTTCAACTTTTATTTGTAATAAATCCTGTTCAATGCTTTGATGGCACTGTCCTTAACACATTCTTTATTATTTATTGGTAATAAAGTGGGGGGTTTTGTCTACGTGCTGAAGTCAACCTCATTAATGTAAAAGCACTAAATTTAAGATCCTGAGATTATCTTCTTGGACTGTCTCACTTTCTTTTATGCTAGTGAACTGTATTGCATTGCATTTTATTCAAATTCATTGGATCAATTCCATTTTACTTTAAAGCTTTTCAAACACACTGCATTACTTTCAAAGGAAGGTTGAACTACAAATGACATCCAGCCTAGAGAACTGATTGAAAAGTGGTGCAAATAAACCAGACATGCAAGGTTTAATGTAATAAGAATAAATGGCCTAGCATGTTTGATTCCAATTGATGTTCCATTTAAGATACATTTGTACTGTTACATATTACTAATGAGAATAGAACTGTATTGTTCAAAATCAATTTCTTTTCAAAGAAGCTGCAACAAGAATTTCCTGTTAGTAGTTAGTCTCCAAGTCAAAGTTATGAGAGGCTGGCTCTATAATCTTATATGTTAATGACTGCTATGCTGCGCATTAACCATAAATCAGATTCCTCCCAAATTTCTATATCTTGATATACTGTGACCTAGAATTATAAGATTTGCTATGTGCTAGACTCACGTTCCTCTTTCTTTTAGCTTATGGATAATTCTATGATAGTCTTGCAAGGTGCTAATAATACAGGGTCACATCACTGACATGGCAATGGAGTGAAGTCAAGGATTGTTAATAAAAAGTAACTTTTTTTCTTTTTAGAAAATGACCGTAATTTGAGGAATTAAAAATCATTACTTTTAGCTAAGATTTTTTTCTAATTGGCATTCTGTTTCCCTCCAAGTGACATTTACTTACATGTGTGTTAGCCTCAACAGTGTTGTCTGGTAAAAAAAAGCTATATTTAAAATTCAGTATTTGGTAAGAAAAAAAATCATAACCTGTTTCATTTGGGATTTGTTCCATTCTGTGGCTTCATGTTACACATAACGGAATAAACCCAACTTGTGATAATGCTCTTTAAATTCCAAAATTTAAATTTGAACTGCAAAGTGTAATTATAATCTAATACATTTTCAAGGATATTGCAGATCATTTATTTTTCCACTGCAACTGTGTGTGTGTGTGTGTGTGTGTGTGTGTGTGTGTTGCTTACGTTTCATGGTATTGAAATTAATGGACCTGACCTAAATGCTATTGAAAATATTACAATACAATCTGTTTCATAATGCACTGAGTCAAAAATAAATACACGTACCTGTCTTCTCTGAATATTTTTAATAATAAATATTAGATCAACTCATTTAGATTTATATGCTACTTAAAGGTACGAGTTTTATATTCTGGCAGCCTTTTAGATACAATTCAGATTTTGAAATGTTCCAGAATGAACACTGAGCAATTTGGAAATATGTCTTTTTAAATTATATTTCTTACCCACAGACAATATCAAAATAATGTACACCCTAAGAATCCGTGTAAGTAGTAACAAAAATATCCTATATAATGAACAGATGTTTGTGGATTTAAGGATGAAGTGGACTTGCACGTATATATACCTTATTGGTTAGTTTATTTGTTTCAGTATCTGAAATGAATCAGCATTTTAGAGATTCAAAAATGTGTCAGGTTTAAATTTAAGGTTTAAATTTAAAGAAAGTAGAAATCCCAAACTAAAACTTTAGACAAAACCTCAATATCAGAAAATAAATTGCACTGAGTCAGCTTCAAGAGCGATAGTTAGTTACTATCGGGTTATTCCACTGAATGAGAGCACGTGGTGGCCCAACTGAAGATTATCTCCTGTCTTTATGGGGAAACTCTCACTTAGCATGCCATGCCCTGCTGGAGACCCACGAGGAAGCCTTGGATGACTAGGAGAAGAACTCCTTGTAAGTGAGGGAAAGACTCTGATGTTTGATATAAGTTCCTCTAACAATCTTCTTAGAAGGTTTCCCACACATGTAAAGGAAGAAATTGTTTTAATTCAGTTATGTCTGGATCTTCTATGTACTCTTTTAAAAGCTCTCTCAATCATCCTATATCAACTAAAAGAGTCTTACTTAAGTATCTCACCGCAGTATTTTTCCAGGGCTTCAGTTCCTCATGCTTTCAATAGTGCTGGAACGTTTTTTAGAGTAGAGGTGGTGAGCTCCGCCCCCACTTTACCACATTTGTGCCCCTAACTGCCCAAAGTTGGGGCTGAAGCTGGGCACGACTCCAGAATCTTTGTCATGGGATTGACTCTTGGGGTCCCAGAGCTTTCAGTAGAGCCACCAGAACCTTGGGTGGCCATGGAGTCCCTGGTGTCCAGTACCCCAGGGCTAACAGCAGGGCCCATGGAGCTGGCAGCTGGGACCCTAGGCAGCAGTGGGGACTATGGGTGCAGGCTGGCATCTGGTATCTTAGCACATGGCATAAATCTGACAGTGCTGCAGCATTCCCCAGACCCCTATTTCCCACACTTGTACATGTTTCATTACCTATCTGAGGGGCCCTGTTAAAGAAGGCTGCCGGTGGTGCCATGTCTGAGTGAGAGCTACATGTCTGTATACTTTATTTGTATCCAGCATAACACATAATTCTTTGTAGCATTTTAAAGACTAACAAGATGGTTTAGTAAAGATGGATTAGCTTTCGTGAACCAGACCCACTTCCTCAGATCATATTCTGGAAGTGAATTGTCCCCACAGTAGGCTAACATTTTTATGGCTAACTTAGAACAATGTTTCCTCGGATCCAGTCCCTTTTTACCTCTCCTTTACTTATGCTACATCGGTGACATCTTTATGATCTGGACCCATGGCTAAGAAACTCTGGACGCATTCCACAGAGACTTTAACAACCTACACCTCACCATCAATCTCAGCCTGGTCCATTCAACACTCTCTGCAGAAAACCCACTGACTGCTACACTTACCTACATGCCTCCAGCTTCCATCCAGGATGCACCATACAATCCATCGTCTATAGTCAAGCCCTTAGGTACAACTGCATCTGCTTTAATCCCACTGATAGAGACCAGAAACTTCAAGATCTCTACTAAGCATTTGTAAATCTCAATTACCCACCGGGGGAAATAAAAAAAAAACAAATTGAAAGAGCCAGACGAATACCCAGAAACCATTTACTTCAAGATAGGCCCAAGAAAACCAACAATAGAACACTACTTGTCATCACCTATAGCCCCCAACTTAAACCCCTCCAATGCATTATCAGTAACATACAACCTATACTGGAACAGGATACTACACTCCAAGAGGCTCTGGGGGACAGACCCATAGACTCCTATATACAACCAACTAACGTCAGGAAGATTCTTACCAACAACCACAGAACATACCGCATTAATACAAACCCTGGAACTTTCCCTTGCAAAAAACCCCGTTGCCAACTTTGTCCACAGACACTCTGGTGACACCATCACTGGACCTAACCATATCAGTTATATGATCAAGAACACATATTCCTGTTCATCCAGAAATATAATTTATGCCATCATGTGCCAACGGTGTCCTTCTGCTATGTATATTGGACAGACTTAATTAATGCCCACAAATCAGATATCCGGCATCTTCACAAGAAAAAACAGTTTCTTTTCATTTCAACCTACCTGGACATAGTCTTAACCACCTTACTACATGCATCTTACTACAAAGAGATTTTAACACCAGATTACAGAGGGAAACTTCAGAACTTTCTTTCGTGTTTAAATTTGACACTTTACAAATGGGCCTTAACAAAGATGCTAATTATCTTAACCATTATGAAGATAGCTTCCCCACTTATCACTCCTGATTAGCCATTCGTTGACTCATAAATAGCTATTCTCTCCCTCCCTCTCCCTCACCCCACCTTCTGTACTAAATCTGATTTGTCAGTTTAATAATGTGTTCACTTTTTTCATTATTTTCCTTTTGTTTTAGCAAGGTCAGACTAACATGGCTACCTCTCTATTACATAATTCTTTGTAGTCACCCAAAGAATTATAGTAATAGAGATGTAGCCATGTTAGTCTAGTCTAGCTGAAACAAAAAACAGGACTATGTAGCACTTTAAAGACTAACAAGATGGTTTATTAGGTGATGAGCTTTCATGGGCCAGACACACTTCCTCAGATCACATTGTGGAAGAAAATAGGTATGACCATATATACCAAAGGGATACAATTTTAAAAAAGTGAACACACATAAAAAGGACAAATCAAATCTCAGAACAGGTAAATGTCTGTGAGCTAATGATATTAGAAGTGATAATTGGGGAAGCTATCTTTGTAATGGGTAAGAGAATTAGTGTCTTTAAGACCCCAGCGTAAAGTGTCAAATTTAAGCATGTATGTCAAATTTAAGCAAATTTAAGAATTATGTATGACATGTGGCCCACTGATTGGGAGGCTCCTGCCCATTATTGTTGCATACAAAAAAAAAAAGAAAAAAATAGAGAATTTTCTGTGCCTATTTACTATAGGCACTAGGGTGCAATGGTATGTGTGCAATTACTATCACGATTTCAGCAGTAGTATCTAGTCTAGATAATTACTTTTAGGTCTTTGTGACCTAAGGAATGAACTAATTAGCAATAGCAATATGCAGAATGTTTTAACTGGAGCATGCAGCACATAAGCTTAGTGTTGTAACCTTTGAATATGTTTGAGTTCTTTGACATTTCCTCTCTCCACTCCCACTCCACCTTCATTTTTCAAAAGACATGCCTTAAAAAGACTGGATATATAAATTATACTATTAGCTGAAGGGGGGGGGGAACAAATTACATTATTCACAATGCACAATTTGAGGCCAAATTGATTTTTTGTTTGATTTCTTTTATATTTATTTCCAGGTTAAAATGTTAACAAAGTGCAATTAGTTGAGAGAAACATTCTTTGTGTACAAGAACATAGACTTTTAAAAAAATAAATAGAAAATGAGGAAATTGAGTTAAAATTAAAATTAATGAACTCCAAATATTTGAAAAGAAATGTACAGTTAGTGTCACCCTTGCTAGCCTGTCTTCTGAACAAGATGGAATGATTTTAACCCTGTCTTCTGAAAAATGACGGCAGTTATATAAAGCATACTTTATTATTTTTAACAAATAGCATACTGAAGTCTATCATAAACAACCAATCACAAAGAATTAAACTGCCACCAACCAACTATTAAAGTTTCATAAGGCACATAAAGCTAGCCTATCTCTGTGAATATTACTGTTCAATCTCACATTCATGTTGGTAATGTGGTGACAGAAGAAAAATTAGTGTGATTATGGAACATCATGGGCCATCATGCTTAATGTCAGAGAATATTTGAAACCAAAGTTCTGTGGTGCACAATGTAGAATTCTCCACCCTCAAACTGTTTGGATACAGTGTATGTTTCAAATGGAAAAAGGTCTGTCTATAACCCTTATAAAAATAGTATAATTGAAAACGAAAATAAATGTATTTTTCATCATGATGCCTATAGCAAAATTTGGGGGAGACAGGTGTTTCTGCAATGTTGCTGACCACGAGCAAGATATTGGCTTGAAAAATCATAAGACATTTAACATTTAAAAAATAATAAAATTGTGAATTCCTTTTAATTTGCATTCTAGGTTTTGAACTTTTAAGACTCACATTTTTTTATACCTTGTTCCTCAGGCATAAGTCTCAACTTTTTTTAAAAAAAATTACGTAATCCCTTGGATACGAGGTGTTGGAGCTTTCAGGAAAACCAAAACCACCAATATCATTAAATGGGAGATAAAATGCCCAAGATTTGGCAATGATGCTGTGAGGTTTCTGGCTGCATTAAAAGACTGTTTCACACTACATGATGATCTTACCTTTATGCAGATAACCTGATACTATTTCATGATGAAAAGAAGGTAGTGATGGCAGAGTCAGTTTGTCAGTCCAGTGCCTTGACTTCTGAAATGCTTGAAATGTATAGATAAAGTAGTTGATCCCAAAACACTACATCTTACAAAGCGGGTATAAAGGGAAACAAATTAGAGAATCAAAAGCCTGTTATTTTAGGTGGCATATAGCTTTCCCATACTGTTCATTTTTCATTTTTCAGAAAAGGGCAGAGGATGTGTTATAGTACTACAGGGTAGATGCCTTCCTCTTCTGCAGACCCCTTAATGAAGACCTCTTAAGGGGAACCCTCCCATTCATCTGAGTTCTAGTGATCCCCAGTGCAACAAGAAGTGGGTTGTACCCACGAAAGCTCATGATACCATGTTAGTCTTTAAGGTGCAGCTAGACTATTCATTGTTTGTTAAGTTTTTCTAGTCCTCTCTGGTAATTGTGGAAGACCAGGAGCTCTATAAGCTTAAATAGGCCCTCCTGGGTCATACCTATGGTCCATCTACCTGCTTTCCTGTCTTCCAACAGTAGCCAATGACAGGTGCTTCAAAGGGAGTGAATAAAACAAGTTAATTACTAAGTGAAGCATCCTATATCATCCACTCCCACTTTCTGGTAGTCAGAGACTAGGGAAACCCAGAGCATAGGATTGCATCCCTGACTATCTTAATTAATATCTATTTATGGACCTATCCTCCATTAACGTATCTAATTTTTTTCAAAAAAACGAATTGTAATTATGGCCTTCATACTAACCCATGTCAATGAATACCACAGTTGGCTCTGTGATATGTGATGAAATACTTCCTTTTGTTTCTTTTAAACCTGCTGTCTATTAATTTCATTGCATGAACATTGGTTCTTGTGTTTTGTGAAGAAGTAAATTAGACTTCCTTGTACATTTTCTCTATACCATTCATACTTTATAGACTTTTGTGATATCCCCTCCTTGGTTGTCTCTTTTCTGAGCAGAACAGTTTAATTTCTCTACATACGGAAAGCATTCCATATACTTAATCATTTGTATGCCCCTCTCTATAGCTTTTTCCAAATCTAAAGATGTACTCTTTTTGAATGGGGTAAACAGAACTGTATGAAGTATTAAAGATATAGATGTAACAAGAGATTTACATCGTGGTATTATGATGTTGACTGTTTTATTATCTATCCTTTTCTAATGGTTCTTAATGTTCCTAGATTTTTTGACTGCCACTGGATGTTGAGTGGTGTTTTCAGAAAACTATCCATAATGACATCACAAGCTCTTTCTTGAGAGGGTCTCAACATTTTGGTTGTATAGCTGGGATTATGTTTTGCAATCTGCATTACTTTGCAGTTATCGATATTGAATTTCATCTTCCATTTTGTTGCTCAGTAACCCATTTTATGAGATCCCTTTGTAATTCTTTGCAGTCTCCTTTAGACTTGACACAAATTACTCAAGAAAGTTGTCTGCAGATTTTGCCACCTCACTGTTTACCCCTTTTTCCTCTGGCCACAGTGGACATACCTAGGAAACACCAATATTTGTCTCTTTCCAGTATGAAATCTTACTGTCTATCCTATCCTTTGTTTCTTGTCTTTTAATGAGTTAGAATATCCTCTCATGGATCACTATCCCATGACTGCTTACTTTGCTTAGGAACCTTCAGCAAAAGACCATGTTAGGGTTTTCTGAATGTCTAGGTACATGATATCCACTGGATCACTCTTCTCCAAATTTGTTGACCCCCTCAAGTGATTATGATAAATTGGTGAAGTATGATTTGCCTTACAAAAAAAATGTGTTAACTCTTCCCCCAACAAATCATATTGATTTATGTTGATATTTACCAGAGTTTCAACCAATTTGTCCGGTACTGAAGTTAGGCTTACTGGCCCATAATTGCCAGGATCATTTCAGGAGCTTCTTTTAAAAATTGATGTCACACTACCTATCCTCCAGCTATCAGGAAGATAGATAATGCAATCCAATTTTACCACTCCACAGGGTAACTGACTGGGCATAAAGCCAGCATCAACCTCGGCTAAATCTGGCCTACTGTATATATAATGTCATTTTGCTGTACTGAATATTTTTTCCTTGGGAAAAAAATAACCAAAAGTTTGAAAACCTCTGGTCTTCTATTAACAAGCAAAAATGTGATTCAGTGTACCACTTGGCTGTTATAGGTCCCTCGGCACACATGCTGAATCAGGTAATTTGCCATATCCAATTCTGCATATGACTCTGAACATACTCTAGGGTTGGATCTATGAAATCATTAATTGAATTACCTTCTGGATGTGACAAGTGATGTATTAGTCTGTGCTCCCCTTGTGGTTTCTAAGGCATTAAGCCTAATGGGGATAATCAAATGTATGGAGATAGATTTGAACCAAGGCTTTCCTACTTTGCATAATTTCCTTATGCACTTTATGCAGATCCACTTCTCTTAGTTGCAGTGCTGACTTAAGACTATTTTCTTTTCACTATAGGATGAAAAGAACAATGTGAATTTCCTTTTCACCATACTCCGAACTCTTCTAAAATATCACTGTAAAATTTAAATAACTGTATTAAAGGATCTTAGTCTTAAAGATGACTCTGGCTTAATTATATGGCTTTACTATGTTGTGCTGTGTATTCCTGTTCTCTGTATGTTGAACTCCCTCCCTTTTTATTTAACCATTCAGGTTTCTAATAGCATTTATAAGCTTTTTAGTTCATCTGTAGTAACAGAAAGTTTTCTACAGCTCTTTTTTGTAGGCACCTACAAAAATGAAATCTAATCTTTTTCTAATCTTCCCCAAAGTTCTTGGGGATTACATATAGGACTTTGAATTATGTCTGTGAGGGTATGTCTACACTACGGGACAAAGTCAAAATAAGATATACAACTTCAACAACGTTAATTGCATAGCTGAAGTCGAAATACTTTAACATGGCTTTTGACACTGTCTACACAGCAGGAAATCAAAGGGATAACACTCTTCTTTCAAGTTCCCTTACTCCTCATGAAAGCAGGGTTACCGGCATCGACCAGAATACCCCTCTCAGTTCAAATTAGCTGTTTTAACTAGACCTGCTAATTTGTACCCTGGAAGATAGACAGTGGCAGCTTTGATCTTCCTCTGTAGTATAGACATACCCGAATAGTGTTAAGGTTCAATCATTAAGTTTGGCCCCTGGTCTGAACATAACTGTAGTTCAGTATCTTCAGGTCTGGAATTTAGATTCGGGATCATCTGTATTTTGAAGTATACTAAGTTCAGTTTTTACTATTTTTACTGACAGTGCTTGATTTGCTTTTGACCTAATTCACTGTCTGGGCAGGGAAGCATATCTTACAGAGAAGGTGTTATGTATTTAAGGTCAGTTCTGGATCTAGTTTCTAGCAGGCACAAATGAAATGTATATTGCCCATCTGCTTAATCTCTTGTTTGTAATGCATCCATGTTATGTCTTGATAATAAGTGCATAGCCATAAATTTTATTCCAAAGATTTTAACTTTCCAGTATATCTGTCTGTGAACTATTCTTTATGTATGAAAAGACGATAGGTATTTTAAATACTAGTAGATTTAAAATGTTCTGCGAATTCTGTATAATGGATTTAAGTAAAAAAATCAACAAAGAAAATGTGGCAGTTGGTTGAACTCTTCTAAGCTTTTCAGTGCTTGCTTAAGGAGATATTTACGCATGAGAAGGCCTTTCCATTCATTTCCCCTTAAATATGCTCTATAATGGGTATTTTTCCTTGCTTCCAGAATTTTGGGGTATGCTGCTTATTTCTGAGCTTTCTAAAATACTGTCGTTTTTACCAGATTTGATTTTTGCAGAAGTTTATACCTGATATGCTCCAGCCTCAGTAGTATAAAAAATATGCTTCTACTTTAATGAATACTATTTCTGCAAGAAAAAAAATTTATATTTTTGTGAGACAGATGCTAACTACTGAATCATCAAGTCATAATACATAATAAGCCATTAATTGCAATATAAGCCATACAAAAGCACACATACATATACCAGGGCTTTTGAGAGTATAATTTGATCCTTCATCTCATTGTAAAAAAAAAAAAAGTGACATCTAGCCCCACATACATGAATCTGTACTTGATTTGGGTGTGAACATTATTTTCTTATGTATGTGGATTTTGCAACAGTGATCACTGCCATTTTCAGCTGAGATAGCATTATTGTAATACCACATTCTTTGATCTGCACCTTAACATCAGTGAGAAACTTCAACTTTCAAGGCATATGAGAGCCCATATAAGGAGCATTTCTTGAAAAAAAAAATGCACGGTACACCTGTGCTCTACAGTCTGCACTGGATTTTATTTGCTTTCTTGCGCAATTTATTGTATTGGTTATATTCTTTTAAGATCTTAAGTGGCCAGGTACTGCTTATTGCAGAGACCATTTTCCCTCTTCTCATGATTCCATAGACTAGTTAAATCATAGAATTACTGAACTATATGGCTAGAAATTCCTCAGATTCAATCCTCTGTCCCAGGGCAGGACAGACTAAACTGAGACCATCCCTGACATGTGTTTGTTTACTCCATTGCTAAAAACTTTCAATAATGGAGATTCCACAACCTCCCTTGGAAGCTTATTCCAGAGTTTAATTACCCTTATATCTAGATTTTTTTAAACTAATGTCTAACCGAAGGCTACTTCTACACTACGGGGTTTTTCTGGGATACTGGAGGTATCCCAGAAAAACTCCACTGTATCCAGAGAGAGCATCTGGTCTTCTGCCTTTTTTTTTTTTTTTTTTTTTTTGCAGAAGAGCAGACACGCTCTTTAAGAAGCCCTGTCTTTCTCCTTTCCGCAAGGAAGCAGGGCTCTTCTGAAAGAGGAGGGTTTTTTGAAATTTGGCCCAGTGTAGATGGGCCAAATTTCAGAAAAGCCTCTTCCGATAAAACATTGTGATCTAGACAGCCCCAACCTCCCTTGCTGCAGTTTAAGCCCATTACTTCTCCTATATCTATTGAGAACAATGGAATGCAGTTTTCTTTTTAGCAGCCCTTAATAATCTTCAAATATATTGTTAAGTCCTCCCTCTGTTATCTTTTTTTAACACTAAACATGCCCACTTTTGTTTACTTTTCCTGACAGGTCAGATTTTCTAAACTTGTAATCATTTTTGTTGCTCTCCTTTGGACTCTGTTGAATTTGTTTCTATCTTTCCTAAAGTGTAGAACCCAGAAATGGGCACAGCTTAGGCCTCACCAGTGCTGACTAGAGAGCGGCAGTTACTTCCTATGTCTTGGATGACAATCCCATTAGTACATCACAGAATATTAGCCTTTTCCCCAGCTACATGCATTGTTGACTCATACTCAAAGGCTACGTCTACACTGGCCCCTTTTTCGGAAGGGGCATGCTAATTTTGAAAGTGGGAATAGGGAAATCCGCGGGTGATTTAAATATCCCCCACGGATTTAAATAAACATGTCCGCAGCTTTTTTTCTGGCTTGGGGAAAAACCGGAAAAAAAGCGTCTAGACTGGCCCGATCCTCCGGAATAAAGCCCTATTCCGGAGGATCTCTTATTCCTACTTTGAAGTAGCTTTACTTTGAAGTAGGAATAAGAGATCCTCCGGAATAGGGCTTTATTCCGAAGGATCGGGCCAGTCTAGACGCTTTTTTTCCAGCTTTTCCCCAAGCCGGAAAAAAAGCAGCGGACATGTTTATTTAAATCCGCGGGGGATATTTAAATCCCCCGCGGATTTTCCTATTCCCACTTTCAAAATTAGCATGCCCCTTCCAAAAAAGGGGCCAGTGTAGACGTAGCCAAATTGTGATTCATTGTAACTTCCAGATTCTTTTTCCTCAGTGATACTACCTAGCCAGTTATTCCCATTTTACAGTTGGGCATTTGACTTCTTTTCTTCCAAATTGCAGCATTTCATCTTATTGAACTGAGACCAATTCTACAATTTGCTATGACCATTTTGAATTCTAATCCCATTCTCCAAAGTGCTAATAACCTCACCCAGTTTGGTGCCATTTGAAAGTTTAATATATGGCCTGTAACAGGGTGGCATTCACCTGCTGTGAGTGACCCTGTCTGCACTCCCCTAGTCCAAAAACCTTCTTTGGCAATTCTGCCCTCTGGTCAAATCACATTACAGTGTGAAATACTCAACACAACCCCCTTCTGGGGTACATCGTTATCATGGGCTCATCTTGGTGCCCTCTGTATAGTCTCTCAGTCTGTTTCCCCAGTGTCTGTTCCCCACTCTGATGGAGAGTGGTGCCTCCAGGACTACCCCTCTGACGACAGCTCCTTGCCCCTAGCTCAGAGTTTTATCACACTACATCAGTGTCAGCATAGTCCACAGTCTCTATCTAGCTCTCCACATGGAGGTATCTGTGGTGCTGCCACTCCCTCAGCCAGCCACTCATCCTGTGAGCCAAGTCATTAATGAAAATGTTGAATAATACTTGATACAGGACTGATTTCTGTGAGATCCCACTAAATGCGTCTCCAATTGGACAGTGAATCATTGATAACTTCTCTCTGTGTGTAGCCTTTCAACCAGTTGTGCCACTACTATATAGTAATTTCATCTAAACCATATTTCCCAAGTTTCTTTGAGAGACTGTCAAGTGGAATTTTGTCAAAAGTCTTAGTATAATCTAGTTATATCACATATATTGCTTCCCCTCTATCCACTAGACTAGTAACCTTGTAAAAGAAGGAAGTTGAGATGATTTGCTCTTGACAAATCCAGGCTGGCTATTCCTTATAATCCTGTTTCTAGATCTTCTGGGAAGTTGGGACTTCTTGAAGACTTTTTGTTTGTTTGTTTGTTTGTTTGTTTAGAACTGTCAAGGGTGTGGGGTATTTTTAAGCTATTGATTTCAGAACCAACTTTATTTGAGGGACATTTGGTCATATTTGTGTTTGTATCTATTATGCTCTATGGCACCTTATTCATTTAAAAGTTTAAGCATGAGTGTATGTGTCTTGAACATGAGATGCAGTACATTTTAAAAATATATAATTGAATACATAATGTAGGTCTCAGAACCTTGGGTTTGGCTTTGCTTTTAAGAGGTTGATTGATGTCTCCCCTGGTAGGCTTCTGTTCTCCAAGAAGTGTGTGCCTACAGAAATTCACAACCTCCTCATTTGCCTTTTATGAAAGCTTCCTTAAAGAGTATGTTATTTGATCAATAATGAATTAGAAACAACACCAGACTGGATTATAGCACTATAAAATATCAGCTCTCATGGGAGAAAAATTACTGCTGGCCAGACAGAGCAAGTTGTCAAAGTCTACATCCATGTTAGTGCCCACTAGTCCAGGAATATCAAGTAATTTTGAGAAATTATGTGCTATAAAATGTAAATTGCATGTCTAAAGTGCATGGTGGGATTGCTGCATTTTGTGGCACAAGTTGCTATGGTGCCGTGTCTGTACTTTCTTGGCTCTTGATGCAGTGTCACACTTACATTTATTAAGGGGCAATCAACATTTGCTAATGGGGGAGTATCAGTTCTTTCAGTTATTCTCCCTATCATTCTCTCTACTCACTCCATTATCCTAGCAGTTGCCATTGAACACATTGAATCAGAATACAGACAGATGTTATGGAAAACTTTCCCTTTCCCAAACTTTTGTTAATATGGAATATCAAATTCTGCAGTGCCTCTGCTATTCCACCCTTCATGTAAAAGTATTTGTGGGCCAAAATCTGCCCTTTAGATATTACATATAAGTATCATAGTCTGATGAAAATGTTTCTGTTTTTCATGAACCTAAGTGTGATAAAATTAGTATTGTAACCTTTGGAAGAGTAGGAGAAGCTTCTGATTATACTATAAGACTCAAACATGGCTATGAGAACAGACGTCTTTCACTGCTTATTAATTAGAGCCAGCTGCTGCATTTTGGAAGAAGGAATAGTTCTGAAAATCTTTCCCTACTCTAGGTAATATATCATCCTTGATCTGTGTTCAGAATTCCCAGTGATGTCAATCAAGGCCAGTATATACACCTGTAGCGGCAGCAGGATTACACTAAAAGATGATACTCTTTCAAACAGGCAAATATGGAAGCAAATTGCAGATTTGCATTTCAAAAAACACACAGTTAAACCATTCCTGAGGCTAGACTTCAGCATTAGTTTTAGCATTCATGATTTGTTCTGGTCTCAAAGCACCTAACAGTCCCCTTAGTTTTCTGATGTAAATGTAAAATGATCATTTTAGTCTTTTCATTGCAGTACAGTTTTCCCTCCAGATCCACCATTTTCTAATAGTGTAATATATTTTAGTGTTGATTTCAAGGTAATTTTCCCCTCATTTATTCAAGCTACAATTTTGTAGAGGAAATTTCAGGCACACTCACAGAAAATGTGTGGATATACTATCTCTGTTTTTGGTGGGGGTGATAGTGTATTATTGGATCTTCACATATTGGCTATGTCTAGACCACAATGATCTAGCGGGAAAAGGTCCAATAGTTTTTTCGGAAGAGGCTTTTCTGAATTTCGTGGCAGTAGGAAGACGGGGCTTCCAAAAGAGCACGTCTGCTCCTCCACAAAAAAAAAGTGGAAGAGCAGACGCGTTCCCTGGATATGGCAGAGTTTTTCTGGGATACTGGAGGTAACCCCCGTAGTGTAGACATAGCCATTATAATTGGATGGCTGTAGTATTTAGAGACCTCAGTCAAGATTGGAGCCTTGGTATTCTAGATGCTGTGCATATATAAACAAAGAGGCTATTCTTGCCTCAAAATTTTACAATATAAATAGAAAATCTAAATCTAAACAGAAAAAGGATGCAGGACAGGAATATTGTCCAGGTTACACATCAGGAAATGAGAGAGAGTAAGTGATTTGCCGAAGGTCACATAGGAAGTCTTTGACTGAAACAGGAATGAACCCAGTTCTCATAGGTCTCAGTTCAGTTGTAAACATGAGACTATCTTTCTTCTCTCATTTAATTAGTTGTAGAGACAGCTAAAACACATTTATGTATATAAACAAAGCCAAATTTCATATATTTATAATCCAGAGATGATACTTGTATTCTGCTTCTAGAATATGCTTTCATTGGACATACATTCTTTTTGCTTGCAAAATTAAAAAAGACTTATTAAAAATTAAAAAAGACCTACTTCAAAGTAGGAATAAGAGCCTCCGGCAAAGGGCGCTTTTTCCGGAGGATCGGGGCCAGTGTACATGCTCTTTTCCGGCTTTTTTAAAAGCCGGAAAAAAGCACCGGACATTTTTATTTAAATGCCGCAGGGGATATTTTAATCCCCCGCACATTTCCCTACTACGACTCATGAAATTTACATGCCCCTTCCGGAAAAGGGGCCAGTGCAGACGTAGCCTAATTGTATATCTGAAGTCAAAGTAGCTTAACTAAACTTTTGGCTATGTCCACACTGCAGGAAGTTGAAGGGAGAGCACTCTCCCTTTGATTTCTCTTTCTCCTCATAGAAACAGGACTACCAGCATCGACCGGCGTTCCCCACTCCATTTAAATTAGTTGTTTTAACTATAACCACTAATTTGAACCTTGGAAGATCAACAGCAGCAGCTCTGATCTTTTCTGTAGTGTTGACATACCCTACGAGAGCTAGCACAATCACATCGTCTTGAGCTGGGAATCACATAATCGGATCCAAGTGCAGACATAGCCTAAGTGACATGAGATAGGATTGTAGTGATCATATTATGATCTGCCAATTCCCTGTTGTTAGCCAACCTGGTAGGTAGGCTGTCATACAGGCTTCTGATCCTGCCAACTTAGCCTGGCTGGTTTAAAGGCATATATGTAGCAGTAGTGCAGTCCGTCTTTTGTCCTGCCCCTTGCTTCCTATAGGTTTCTTAAAAAAACTAGAATTAAAATAAGACTAAGTATAAGGATACTAATAATCAGAATTCATATTCTAGAGTTGAAGGGGTTAATACATTTCACTGGCTCTAACCTCAGGTTTTACAAATGCTTTTTTGTGATGCATTGAATTATCTTTTTTTAAGTTATCCTGGTCAGCTCCTTTACATCACAGGTACAAGAGGGATTAAAATAAACTGAGCACAAAGGATTGATAAAAGTTTTGCCATGTGACATGAGGGCCCTTGTTCTCATTACAAGTACAAATATATACATATCTGGACAGCTAGTGCCTAATATACTTTATTACACCATGTGCGGCTTTATTTACTTTCATTAATGGTTGTAGAACTGGATGCTAGGACAGGCCCTCCTTTGCATTTCTGAGATTTAGGATTCATGGGCCTCATTACACAAGGCATAACGGAGCAGTCGACAAGGGCTTCCCTTGTCGACTGCAGAGCGTCCAGACTACCACGCTCTGCCTCCAAACAGCTGATCGGCAGCACGGCAGCCATTTTGATGTAAACGAAGCGGCGATTATTTAAATCACCGCTTCAGTTCCCTATGTCTAGAAACCTCATCTACATAGCTCTGTCGACAGAGCCATGTAGTCTAGACATATCCTTACAGTCCATATTGTGAAATGACTCATTTGTAAATTCAAATTTCTGTGATCACCTCAGTAGTATATACTTGAATAAAAATGTGTGTGATATTTTATGGAAACAGAGGCTAACATATTTTTATAACACTCTTTTGCAGATGCTCCAACATTTGTGTCAAATCACACCTTGTATTATTCTTGGGAAGGCAATCCTATCAATATAAGCTGTGAAGTGCTATCTAATCCTGTAGCTTCAGTTCACTGGAGAAGAGGAAAATTAGTTTTACCTGCAAAAAATACTACCCATTTAAAGACCTATAGTGCTGGAAGAAAGCTCATATTAGAGGTAAGGTGAATTAGCAAATTATATTAGTGGTCAGAAATTATTACTGAGGTTATATAAAACACTTATGCATCAGAAATGTGATGTAATGAAAAAAAATTTCAGCAAAAAAAATAATTGTAGGAGCTATTTATCTCCATATTCCTTGTCATCAGCTAGAAAGAAGCCCAGGGTTCCAGTCAATTGTCTTACCTGTAGTTCACCATTTTCAGTGATTACTAATATAATCTGAGTTGTTTGCAAAGTAGTAAATAAAAATGAACATTTAAAAATAGTAACACAGATTCGGTAGCTTGATATTATCGATGAGTTAGGGCCTGAAATGAAATATTTTAGCTGTTTCCATCCAGCTCAAAGCACAATACAAAACTAACTGGCTTTCTGATTGGTAGTTTCCATAACAAGGTTGAGGATACAGACTAAAGTCCTTTCTTATCTCTCAAAGTCAGTCCCAATAAGTCAGGAACAAGCTATGTTGTCTGGCACACACTAGAGGAAAGACAAGATGCCAGGGATGTGATTTAATTAGGCCCCAACAACTTTATTAACTTAGCTCAATTAGGAACTATCCAGCAATAACTCATACAGTGCACATCATGATTCCTTACTTAATCATTTTCACCAGGGTCAGGGTTGACCTTAGCCCTTCTTTGCTTGGATTCAGGCACCCTTTCCTCATATGCTGGTTGAGAAGATGGAGAAGAGGAGATTGTCTCCTTACTATACCAGTCCCTAGAAGTCCCAGTTTTGTTTTCTGCCTTTCACTTTTGGGGATTCCATACCCTATGTCCATTTCCAGTTCTGGTTAATCAGGGAAATAGACCCAAGTGGAGTTAGTAAACATGGAAATAAAGGTAATATATTATCATCCTAATGCAATACAAAAAATATATAAAATATGTAAAATAAAAAGGAATGAAGTAACCTTGCTATCGTGCATATTATTTCAAATAGGCATCTGATATAGTTATTCTATGGAGTTATAAAGATAGTAGAACATGATTAGAAAGTTTAATATACATTTGGCTTAAAGTTACAATAGTGCAGCCACTGAAAAGTCAGAGTATTCTTCAGAAGAGTGCTGTGAAGGTAAATTAATTAATGTATATAAAGTGCTTTGGTGTCCTTAAATGAAAAGTGCTTTGAAAGTAAAAAGGAATATTATTGCTACTGTGGAGGGATAATTTTTCAGTATGACTTATATAAAATTATTCAAGGTTTAATAACGTTTAAAAATTTCCATTTACATGAGTAAAACAAAATCTTTTACATCTAATTGCTAATATACCTTTATATGAAATCTAATTCTATCAAGCTACTTTGTTCCTCATTCTTTTATAATTTAGGGTACGTCTACACTACAGCACTAGTTCGAACTAACTTAGTTCGAATTAGTTAATTCGAACTAAGCTAGTTCGAACTAGCGCATCTAGAACTAAAAACTAGTTCGAACTAGCGTTTTGCTAGTTCGAACTAGCGCGTCCACACTGATTGGACGCAGGGGGGCATTTAAGGGCAACTGAAACCGGTTCTGGCAGGGCATCAGGTCAGCAGTTGCTTTGTGTGGCTGCTGTCTGAGGCTATCTGAGGCTCGTGCTTAAAGGGACCCCCCCTGGACAGCCGGTTCTCAGCTTTTCCTGCTTGCTTGCCAACCTCACCGAGGGACAGCAAAGCGTCGGTCTCTGTGCCCGTCTGTGTCGGTGCTTCCCTTAGGGGGGGGCCGCCGCAGGTGGCAACATGGAGCCACGGCTCGCCCTGCACCTTCTGGTGCACGTTCTGGACTTGCTGCTGCAAGCCTGCCAGCAATGGCTCGAGGCTGCCTGGCACCACCTGGGGAACGTCAGCCCCCTGCCTCTCCGCCTGGCCGCCCTGGGGGCCGTGGAGGAGCCGCGGCGGCGCCCCGGCACCGGCGTGCCCCGCCGCATCTGGCGTCTGGACACCAGCAGCGACTGGTGGGACCGCATCGTCCTGGAGCGCTGGGACGACCGACAGTGGACCCAGAACTTTAGGATGAGGAGGGACACCTTCCTGGAGCTCTGCGAGTGGCTCGCCCCTGCCCTGCAAAGAAGGGACACTCGCATGAGGCCCGCCATCCCCCTCCAGAAGCGGGTGGCCATCGCCCTCTGGAAGCTCTCCACGCCGGACAGCTACCGATCCGTCGGGAACCAGTTCGGCGTGGGGAGATCCACTGTCGGAGCAGTGCTCATGCAGGTACGGCGCTCGTCGGCCACCGAGCCTGGGGGGAGGGGGGCTGCGAGGAGGGGATGGGCCGCCCCAGGGACAAAGGGGGGGGGCGGGAGGAGGCGAAAGCGCCCCGCACCGGAGGGGTCGGGCTGTCCCGGCCGTACTACACGCCGCCAGGGGGGTTGCTTCCGGGAGCGGGGCGCGGGGCACTGCCAGGGCACGCACGCTCCCAGCCACCCGGGCGCCCCACTGATTGACGCTTTGCTGTGTCTCTCTCCGCAGGTGGTCAAGGCCATCAACTGGGTGCTGCTCCGCAGGGTGGTCCGCCTCGCCGACCCGGATGCCGTCATCCGGGGATTCGGCGCCCTCGGCTTCCCCAACTGCGGGGGGGCCATCGACGGGACGCACATCCCCATCCGTGCCCCGGAACACCAGGCGTCCCGGTACGTGAACCGCAAGGGGTACTTCTCCGTCATCCTGCAGGCCGTGTGTGACCACCGGGGACAGTTCACGGACATAAATGTGGGCTGGTCCGGCAAAGCACACGACGCACGGGTGTACCGGAACTCCTCCGTGTGCCAGCGGCTGCAGGACGGGACCTTCTTCCCCGACCGCCACATCAGGGTCGGGGACGTGGACATGCCCGTCTGCCTGGTGGGGGATGCCGCCTACCCACTGCAGCCGTGGCTCATGAAGCCCTACACGGGGCACCTCAATCCCTCCCGCCAGGCCTTCAATAACAGGCTGAGCAGGGCCCGCATCGTGGTGGAGGGGGCCTTCGGGCGACTGAAAGCCCGCTTTCGATGCCTCCTCACCCGTCTGGACCTGGCCGAGCACAACATCCCTCCCGTGGTGGCGGCATGTTGTGTGCTCCACAATTTGTGTGAGCGGAAGGGGGAGGCTTTCCTGCCAGCCTGGATGGCTGAGGCTGACCGCATGGCTGGACACTACGGTCAGCCCCGCACCGCCGCCGTCCGGGAAGCCCAGCGGGGGGCCATCCGGATCCGGGAAGCCCTGCGGGAGAGCTTCCTGGTGGAGGAGGAGGAGGACTGACCTCTCCCTGCATGCCCCACCGGGGCCTTCTTCCACCCTACCCCCCCCTTCCCCCTTCCCCTCCCTACCTACTGTCAAATAAAGACACCTGTTTTTCCAACAAAAACGTCTGTTTATTTCACAGAACTGGGGTGGGGGAGGGAGGAATGAAGGTGGGAGAAGGGAGGGGGAAACCTGGGACGAGGGAGCTGGAAGGGGAGGGGAGGGAAGGGAGGAAGGGAAAGGAAAGCTCAGGGGTGGGAGTCCGGCTGCCTCTCCCGTCTCGCCACACTGCGGGTCCGGTGGCGTCGGTGGGGAATGGTTGTGGAGGGGGGGGCAGAGAGGACAGGGAGTGTGGAGGAAGCAGGAGCGGAAGCAGGAGGAGCAGGGGGAGCAAGAGGGGGAGCAAAAGGGGGAGCAAGAGGGGGAGCAGGGGGAGGAGGAAATGGAAAGCGGTCCAGCAGGCTCTGGAGGTGGCCTCGCAGGGCACGGCCCTGCTCCTCCAGGGCCTCCAGACTCCTCTGGCACAGCCTGAGGTCCTCCTGGACCCAGTGGTCCTGGATACGGAGCTGTCGGTCCAGGAACCGGAGATGCCGCCTCTGGTAGTCCTCCTGGTTCCTGGCTGTCCTGCTTGCCCGGGCGCGGGCGGCTGCTGCAGGCGGTGTGGTGCGCCCTGCAGGGCCCGGTGCTGCAGCTGTGGTGCAAGAAGACCAGCGGTCAATTACCCCAGGGGCCCAGGTGTGTGAAACCCAGCTCCCCTCTGCAAGGCCAGGGCCCCTGCAGGATCCCCAGCTGCTGCTCCGTGGTGGGCAAGGCCCAGGCGCACGGTCCCGGGGCTCCCTCTTGCCCCAGCCCCCCGTACACATAAGGGGAACACGAGGGTACTCACAGGTGGACGCCTCCCCGGCCTCTGATGATGCAGGCGAGCGGCTCTGTGGGGTGCCTCGGGGGTCCCGGGTCCTGGGAAGGCTGGCGGCAGGCTCCTGGCTCTCAGAGCCCTCCTCCTCCTCCTCCGTCTCCAGGAGCGGTCCCTCTGCCCCGGGGTCAATCACGTCCCGGGGGGCAGGGACGGCATGAGGCCCCAGGATGCGGTCCAGGGCATGGAAGTGGGGGCAGGCCTCCGGGTCAGCCCCTGGCAGGCAGGCCCGGGAGTAGGACTGCCGCAAGTCTTTAATCTTGCAGCGCACCTGCTCCCGGCTGCGCTGGTGGCCCCTGGCGGCCAGACTGGCAGCCATGCGTCCGTAGACGGCCGCGTTCCGGTGGCTAGTGCGGAGATCGTGGACATTGGAGGCTTCCCCCCAAACCTCGATGAGGTCCACGATCTCCGCACTTGACCAGGCGGGCGCCCGCCTTTTGCGCCCCCGGGCAGGCTCCCGGGAGCCGCCAGGCTGGTCGTGGGGAGCAGTGGAGGGCTGGGAGCCCTCGGATGGCTGGCTCATCCTGTGGCAGGTGCAGGCTGTGCAGGCACGGGTGCTTGCAGCCTTGCAACTGGCACAAAGTGAGTAGCCAGCCCGTGGCCCTTTAAGGGCTCCGGGGCCGGGAGGGGGGCAATAGAGTTTCCCTGGTGTTGGCCAGAGTGGCCACCAGGGAAACCTGGGAAGCCTTAGCCTCCCACTAGTTCGAACTAAAGGGCTACACAGCCCTTAGTTCGAACTAGCTAGTTCGAACTAGGCGTTAGTCCTCGTAAAATGAGGTTTACCTAGTTCGAACTAAGCGCTCCGTTAGTTCGAATTAAGTTCGAACTAACGGAGCGCTAGTGTAGCGCCTAGGAAAGTTAGTTCGAACTAACGGACGTTAGTTCGAACTAACTTTCTAGTGTAGACATACCCTTAGTGCTGAACAGATTGTGCAAAAGTTTCCTGTGTAATTTCAGCAAATCAGTCTAGTCTATAATATACAATTCAGTATTTATAGTTGACATGGTGTGCTTCTAATTTGTCATTGGACCTTATCATGTTTCCTCTGAGGTCAGCAAAGAAGCTATCATTAGTTTCATAGGGAGCAGGACAGAATAGATTTACTATCACGCAAACAAAATTTTAAGAGTCTGTAAGAGAAAATGGGTTCAGAGTCACCATTAATTTATGCAAACCAACACTTCCAGTTAGCTAGATGTACTGTATCTTTATACTGTCTTTTAAGTTCAGTTTGTAGTTATATCACAGGAAAAGTAGGTTTATAGATGGATTATGATTTTAAAGCACGGATCACTCACTGTTTGGAGGTTTCTGGACAGTGAGAATGCATGTCACTGTGAGTGAGTGAGTGAGTGAGTGAGTGAGTGAGTGAGTGAGTGAGTGAGTGAGTGAGTGAGTGAAAAATGCATCATTGTAGTATCTTAGAATATCTGTTTAAACAAATGAGAGCTATACAACTTGAAAATTAATGCATGAAAAGAAATCCCTCCAGGCTTTCCTTCTTATTTGTATCCATGCTTATTCTCCCTACCCAATATTTCTTCTTTTTCCAGTGTATAAATAATGACAATGAATGATTGGAAAGTCCTTGAAGAAGCAATGAGAAATCTTCTGAATATGATATCTTGGGTTTAAAAGATCGGTTTCTGCTTGCTATAGCTATTACTGGTGCAAAGAGTATACTTCTATATTGTTAGGGGAGTGAACTGTGGAAACCTATGGTGTCCACCAAAAATAAGTTAATAATCAGGAAAATACGCAATAGTTTAAATAATAGTAATGATAAATTTGCCTGAATTCTGTATCCTGAATGATAAATTTGGATCATTCAGGCGAAAATCCCCTTAATATCAGTCGGAGTTGGCTTAAAAGGAGAAGTGAGCCCCTTCATTATGAATAGAAGATAGAGAAGCATCATAAATCTCAATATTCAAACAAACTCTAGTTCCATAACTTGTGTTAAAAGAATGACAGGCATGTGTCAAGGCTGTTCCCCACTTTGGCAGTTCAAGTGCAGATGGTGAGGCCCACAAGAGACTTTAAAATACGTTGCCACTAAAGGCTTGTGTTAAACACTCTCCAAGGTCACAGATTCGATGGCCTTGTTTTGGTCTTGCTGCCTCCACTCAAATGTAAAAACCTCTTTGAAAATCCAGAAAGATGAACTTGGTAATTCCTTGCTGTGAGGTGTCCTCAAGCTCTTTTAACCCTCTCACTAGAGTGAGCTTGAAAACTTTAATTTCTCTTAATAGTTTGGCTTTGCAATCCTAGGCACATGCACAGAAAACTTCCTGCCTTCTAGGACACAAGACTCAGAATATGGTCTTAAAAGGATAATTTTTATAAACAACAAAAAAAAAGATCACGGTTGGTGAAACATTGCTTGGTTGCTAGGTGCTACACAGCAACTGAAAAAAAGGATAAAAAACCCACAAAGAACTGCTTCTCTGGGATGCAGTTTGGAAAATGACAGTGTAAAAGGTTAGTTGTATTGTTCAGCACAGAGAAGTCTAACAAACGGAAAAATAAAGGAAATGACTCATCGTTTCAAGACATAGTCTTTTCTCGGGAGTGGATGTAACTGGATTCTCCATGTGCGGATCACTGGTTTATTTCATGTCCTCCCAGGTTTTCCTTTGGCCCTACAACAGGAACAGAAAAACCAGTTTCCATTCAAAAGCCCACACTCTGTTTCCATTGGCTTTCTGGGCCTCTTACCAATTCATTTCCTGCTTTCCTAGCATTCTTGGGGAATTAATGTATATAGTAAGCTGTAGTGTATATCCGTTACCTGCACAAAATACTCACACATTTTAGGGGCACCCACTATTTTTACCCATTTATAGGACTCAGGCATAAACATCTCTATATAGGCACCGACCCTGCCCCTTCTGCAGGCTTAGGCATAAAATCACATTTTGTGGGTTTGTGGGGTCTTTTTCCAGCGAAAGAACCTTACACAGTAATTTCCAATTTAATATCTCTTTATTAACAATCATCTAAAACAGTTGCACACACTGCTCACCACTCCCAATGAAACAGATGGACTCGTCTTGATGGCTAGTCAAGATCAGGTCCATCTGGAGGAGCTCCAGTTTCAACATGGTGTCATTGGCACAGGGTTGAGGTCTGGCAGCTCTGATCTTGGAGTGGTGTTCCAGAGAAAGGCTAAAAGTCATGTAGAGTTGGACCTTGCAAAGGGAATTAAAACCAATAGTAAAAGGTTTTATAACCATATAAATAGGAAAAAAACAAAAAAGAAGAAGTGGGACCGCTAATCACTGAGGATGGAGTGGAGGTTAAGGATAATCTAGGCATGGCCTAATATCTAAACCAATACTTTGCTTCAGTCTTTAATGAGGTTAATGAAGATCTTGGGGATAATGGCAACATAACAAATGGGAATAAGGATGTGGAGGTAGATATTACCATATCCGAGGTAAAAGCCAAACTTGAACAGCTTAATGGGAGTAAATCGGAGGGCCAAGATAATCTTCATCTAAGAATATTAAAGGAACTGGCACATGAAATTGCAAGTCCATTAGCAAAAATGTTTAATAAATTTCTAAACTCAGGGGTTGTACCATTTGACTGGAGAATTGCTAATATAGTTCCTATTTTTAAGAAAGGAAAAAAAAAGTGACCCAGGTAACTAAAGGCCTGTTAGTTTGACATCTGGGCTACGTCTACACTGGCCCCTTTTCTGAAAGGGGCATGGTAATTTCAGAGATCGTAATAGGGAAATCCGCGGGGGATTTAAATATCCCCCGCGGCATTTAAATAAAAATGTCCGCCGCTTTTTTCCGGCTTTTAGAAAAGCCGGAAAAGAGCGTCTGCACTGGCCCCAATCCTCCGGAAAAAGCGCCCTTTTCCGGAGGATCTTATTCCTACTTTGACGAGCCCCTGTAGTATGCAAGGTCTTGGAAAAAAATTTGAAGGAGAAAGTAGTTAGGGACATTGAGGTTAATGTCAATTGGGACAAGTTACAACATGGTTTTACAAAAGGTAGATTGTGCCAAACCAACCTGATCTCCTTCTTTGAGAAAGTAACAGATTTGTTAGATAAAGGAAATGCAGTGGATCTAATCTACCCCGATTTCAGTAAGGCATTTGATACAGTACCACATGGGGAATTATTGGTTAAATTGGAAAAGATGGGGATCAATATGAAAATTGAGAGGTGGATAAGCAACTGGTTAAAGGGGAGACTACAGTGAGTCATACTGAAAGGTGAACAGTCAGGTTGGAGGGAGGTTACTAGAGGAGTTCCTCAGGGATCAGTTTTAGGACTAATCTTATTTAATCTTTTTATTACTGACCTCGGCACTAAAAGTGTGGGAGTGTGCTAATAAAGTTTGCAGATGACACAAAGTTGGGAGGTATTGCCAATTCAGAAAAGGATCGGGATATCATACAGGAAGATCTGGATGATCTTGTAAATTGGAGTAATAGCAATAGGATGAAATTTAATAGTGAGAAGTGTAAGGTTATGCATTTAGGGATTAATAACAGGAATTTTAGTAATAAGCTGGGGACACATTAGTTGGAAGTAATGGAAGAAGAGAAGGACCTCAGAGTCCTGGTTGATCACAGGATGACTACGAACTGCCATTGTGACATGGCCGTGAAACAGGCTAATATGGTCTTGGGATGCATTAGGCGAGGTATTTCAGAAATAAGCAGCAGAAATAAGAAGGTGGTAGTGCCGTTATACAAGGCATTGGTGAGATCTTATTTGGAATATTGTGTGCAGTTCGAGTCTCCCATGTTTAAGAAGGATGAATTCAAACTGGATCAGGTACAAAGAAGGGCCACTAGGATGATCCGAGGAATGGAAAACCTGTCTTATGAAAGGAGACTCAAGGAGCTTGGCTTGTTTACCTTAACCATAAGCAGTCTGAGGGGAGGCATGATTGCTCTCTTTAAATATATTAGAGGAATAAATACCAAGGAGGGAGAGGAATTATTTAAGCTTAATACCAATGTGGGCACAAGAACAAATGGATATAAACTGGCTATTAGGAAGTTTAGACTCTAAATTAGATGAAGGTTTCTAACCATTAGAGGAGTGAAATTCTGGAACAGCCTTCCAAGGGAAGTAGTGGGGGCAAAAGACCTATCTGGCTTCAAGATTAAGCTAGATGGGTTTATGAACGGAATGGTTTGATGGGATAACATGATCTTGGCAACTAATTGACCTTTCACTATCAGTGGTAAATCAGTGGGATGATAGGAGTTACTATAGAGAACTTTTTCCTGGGTGTCTGGCTGGTAAGTCTTGCCCACATGCTCAGGCTTCAGCTGATCACCATATTTGGGGTCAAGAAGGAATTTTCCTCCAGGGTAGATTGGCAGAGGCCCTGGAGGTTTTTCGCCTTCCTCTGTATCATAGGATACGGATCACTTACTGGAGGATTCTCTGCATCTTGGGGTCCTTAAACCATTTGAGGACTTCAATATCTGAGATATAGGTGAGAGGATTATTCTAGGAGAGGGTGGCTGAGATTCTGTGGCCTGCATTGTGCAGGGGGTCAGACTAGATGATCATAATGGTCCCTTCTGACCTTGGAGTCTGAGTCTGAGTTAGTTCCCAAAGAATTTCCTTTTGGGCCCCAGTTTATAAAGTGAAACCTGAGTCCTGCTTAGCTAGTCTGTAACCAATTATTTTAGTATAATTTTACAAATCAATCATAACCTATATTACCAGAATTACCTAACCAATCATACCTCACCACCTTAGTGGATTTACACCTAACAAAATTAATTATACAGCAGGCAGAAATTAAAAAAAACAGAGACCATACAGAGAAACAATAGGAAAGTGAGGACCACAATGATAAAAAGAGGACTCCACATCCTCAACTATTGGTAAATAATTTCTTGCCAGACGAAATGCTGTCACACTAAGTTTTCTTTACCCATCTTGAGATCTGTTTCTTTATCTAGTGCCAGTGGGTGCCATTAGAACAGGGTCTTCTGCTTAACAGCCTGATGTGACAACTATTTTAATTCAATTTAGATGGGAAGTGAGTATGCAACTCCAAGCTTTACACCTAATGGCTGCTGCTCTTCAATTTGGCTTCACAGGAAGGCTTTAGGCATTCCAATATGGCTACAGGTCTTCCAATATGGCTATAGAAAAAACATATTGTTACATATCTACAGTGCTCTAGCATGCTACATGCTAACTGGCCCTGTGGACACTGCTACCATGTACAAAAAGTTCCATAGTTCTCTTTGACCTATTTATGTCTTCAAACAGCAGTAGGTCATAGTTCACTAGAGAATGTTCAACGTACAGTTGCTATGTCCGCACTGCAACTTATTAGATGATATGATAGTGTGCTATAGATTTATACCCCGGTTAGTCATGCACTAACTCTACATGTGCATAAGTCCTCAGTAGTCAGTGTTTTAAATTGGGGATTCTCAGGACAAATTATTTGGTGGTCTCAGTTTGGAGCCACCAACTCTCGCTGATGGCCTCTCACATTTTCCTACAATACGTAAGTAATGGTAGGCAATAGACATAAATATACACATATACTCATCCAAATCATTGTAATTTTTTGTTTACTGCTAGCTACTAAGTCTGTTGTAAAAAAGATGATATTAGCAAACATACAAGTATCATTTTCATAGCAGACTTACTCAGCCCCAGCAAGCCTGTGGACAAATTAAGCCTTAGATTGAAGGTGAGGAAAGTGGGGTTTGGAGATGGGGCAGTAGGACTCAGTGGCCAGGAAAGATGATGAGGCAGGAGTTTGATGCCTGGCAGCCAGGTGAGGGGATCTGGAGCTGAAACAGAACACACAGCTAGAGCATGTGTCTGCAACCCAAAGCCCCACATCCCAAAGCCTGAGCACCCTTCCCCCGGTAGGCGGGGAACTGACTGGCTGCCTGATTCTTCAGCATTGTGCCCCTCTGGCAGCCCCAGCAACCAACGCGAAGGCAGTGCATCCATGGAGGGAGCTGCTTCTTTTCCCTTCCCAATGAAATCACAGCCCAACAGGCTGTGGCTGCAAGAAAAGCCCCTGGTGGTCACATGTAAGAAAAATTGTTTTAAACTCAAGCCAATATACTCAGAGGAGGATATACATTGAACACCTTTCCCCTACAAATATTTCAGTCATGTTACTTTCCAGTGATCACAGATAAGGCTATGTGAATCCTAAATCTTTCAGTGTCCGCTTGCAAGGACACAGATATTCTGGAGGATGACTTGCAACCACCACTTTTCCTTAATGTCCCTTTCAACTACCACCTATCCTTAATGTTAGCTTAAATGTTGACAGGGGACTTGCAACCTGGCCCCTTCCTCTTTTCTGAGACAGAGGCCTCCTCTGCATATAAAGAACAGAAGAACGGGCGATATTGCATTTAACTTCCCTGATTCATTCAGGGGCTTCTGAAGCAGGGGAAGTTATTGCAGGGGTGCCAACCGACTTGCTGGGCCTCTGATCAAGGAAGAGCAATCTTCAGTCCTGGAAGGGGCTGAGCTGGGGAAGCCAGCTTTTGGCACTGCCTGGAGTGTGTTACAGTGGGCCCCCTGCATTCCCAGGCAGCCCTCAGAGTCATGAGAGCCTGCTGCGTGGCACTTCAGTGGTGATTTAAAGGGCCCCAGGGCTTCAGCAACCACTGCTGCAGTGGCAGTGGCAGCAGCGAGGAGGCCTGGGCCCTTTTGAATCACTGGGTCCCTTGGCAACTGCTCCCCATTGGCAAGCCTGAGGTGTTGAGATGTGCCCTCCATCACACACCATTAGGTAGAGACATTGTAGAAACATTTCAATTTTCACTACCAGTAGAAGACAGTATAAATGGAAATGTCACTAAGAAAAAGTCAACAGTCCGTAATATTGTTTCTATGAGTTTCCCCAGGTTTCAGCAGCATCAGTGCATGTTCATTACTCTGTATAAATCTGAATAGCATGTTATGGATGCAAGGAAAACGGGACTCATCATGATTTCACATGGGTCTTTAGTTCTTTGCAAATCTTTCACACTGCCTTATTCAAAGTCAAGTTGATAGTTGACAAAGGGTAGTGGAATTTTAATCATTTATCCAAACAACACTTTATAAACTCAGTAATGGTCACTTAAAGTAAATATCAACATGTGAAAGTATTGTCCTGACAAATTAAAGTGCATCTTAGAGAATGTTTTCCTTTCAGAGGTAAAACTGTGGATTTGATTTATTTTACCTTGTCCGCTTGTTGTTTAATAAATGTTTTTTTCTCATACAAAATTTGAAAAAAAGAATTTGTGACCACATTTATGTCACCATGCATACAGAATGAGATTAAATTTTGAGAAGGTCAGTGGTATTTTTGTAATGAACCATAAGAAAATAATATTTTAAATTTGATTATGCTTATTTTAAAGATTGCTCCCACATCCGACAATGATTTTGGGCGATACAACTGCACAGCAACCAACAGAATAGGAACAAGGTATCAGGAATATACCCTTGGGCAAGCTGGTGAGTACATTGTGTTTAAGTTTTCTATACCCATATCTTTCTATTTCACCAATGCAAATTATGATTGGACTTTTTTCATTTACTTAATTCCACTGGAGCTTTTAGAACTGTCTTTTTTTAGTTTTCTTAAAATGTGACATTGTATTCTCACAAATGTGTTCTCACAAAAATAAGATCTCCCCAAAATTTTGCCCTGAACCTTAAAAAATTACTAAAATTTGAGAAAATGCTGCTAACATTTTAAAACAATGGATCTGATTCTTCTTTCTCTTAGGTGTGTCTAGACTGCAGGGTTTTGTTGACAAAAGTGGACTTTTGTCGACAAAACTATACCTGCATCTACACTACCGTTGAGTTCTGTTGACACTTTTGTTGATGCCGGTAAACCTCATTTTACGAGGCATAATGCCTTTGTCGACAGAGTTCTGTTGACAAAAAGGGCAGTCTGGACGAGGGGGTTTCTTTTTTTTAACAGAAAAAGATCTCCAAGGTAACCCCCTTCTGGACAGTCCTTCTTCAGGAAAAACCTCTTGTTCCTGTCTGTAGCCATGTTTTAAAGGCACAGATATCCCTGGCAGGCATTCTGACAGGAAGCTGGCCACAGACCAACACAGTAAGCATACGGCTCTCCCAGCTTCACTTGCACGTGGCCATGTGTGCAGCTCCAGAGCCACGAGGCCCATAAGGACCTTCGAGGGAGCCAGCCCAAGTTCCCTCAGGTGAGAAAAAGAGAGCCTCAGCCTGGTCAGAGCCAGAGGTCCTGACACTACTCAAACTGTGGGGGGGGGAGGAAGCAGTCCAGGCCCTGCACACCCAGCGCAGGAACGCCAGGATTTACGGCCGCATGGCTCAGGGGCTGGCCAATAAAGGGAACCATCCCAGGATACTGCAACAGGTCCGGGCCAAAGTTAAAGAGCTTTGGCAGCGTTACGTGAAAGCCCGAGAGCTGAACTCAGCATCAGGTGCAGCCCTGGTACACTGCACCTATTATAATGAACTGGACCACATCCTGGGAGGCCAGGAACCTATGTCTGCACCGGTGCTCATGCAGACAGGGTTGCACACACCGGTGCAGCAGGGCCAGCAGGAGGTCCTCAGGGAAAATGTGGAGGAAGAGGAACAGACAGAGGACACCCAGACCCTGACCCTGCAGCCTGTCCCGGAGACCCAGGAAGCCTCACAGGCATCCTTGGACGCTGGCGAAGGAACTTCAGGTGAGTGCAGTCAGGGTCAGACACAGAACAAGGGAGGTGGGAGCAGAGAAAATGCAGAGCAACCTGCACGTCTTGGTCCTCCTGGACAGCTTGCATCTCTCTGTGCATGTGCAAGCAGGGAGGCAGGTGGTGGGTATGTGGGTGGGGGCCATGGGAAACCCAAGGTGCTGCAGGCCCCTGTCCCACTGTGGCTGCACACTTACCTGGCCTGGACGGCCATGGTGCAGGGGGTGGGAGGATGTAGGGGGTGGAGGCGGACATTGCCCTAGCCACAACGGGGCCCCTGTGTGACCGAGGTGGCTGGCAGGGCCAGATGTGGCCTAATAGTAATAACATTCCCATCCCTTGTTGTAAGGACTTGTGTGTGAATTTCTAACACTGATTGGTTCTCTCTCTCATCCTCCACAGCCAGACCTGCTGCTGATAACTGCCGGGCGACACCTGTGCCACCACCCACCTGGTCCCACAGCACCCACAGGCATTGGAGGGCCTATAATGACCTCTTGCGGAGGCATGTGGAGGTGATGGAGAACATTGAGGGGACCATGGCAAAAATGGAGGAGACCATGGCCGAAAGAACCAGGGAGGAGGCTCGCTGGCATACTCGCCTGCTTGAGCACTTCCTACTGCAGTGGAGCACAATGTGTGCCACCGTCCAGAAGGCCCTGGCTGTGCCAGGTCCTCTCCTCCTGGGGACTCCTCCTGCCCATCCAGCTCCAGCTCCCTCTGGCCCCCCTTCCTCTCCCTCAGCCCCTGCCACCCCTCCAGCCCTGCCTAACCCCCTGCTAGAGCAGAGCCATCTGCAGCCCCGACTTGACACCGAGGACGTCAGGGTCCACGGACAAGAGGTGGCAAAGCCTCGCAGCCCAGGTGATACCACCATTATCCTTAAGTTGTCTGTCCTTCCTCCCCCCCACCACTAGGTTGACATCTCCCCTCCCTTTTCTCCCTCCAGGTTGAAATCCTCCCTCCTACCTGTCAGCCGACGGTCAGGGCAGTGTGTGTGTGTGTGTGTGTGTGTGTGTGTGTGTGTGTGTGTGTGTGTGTGTGTGTGTGTGTTTTCGAGAAAAGGTTTAACGTCCGTGTCTTTACTGCTAGGACCGGGGTCCCATCGCAGAGGGTAGCCAGCAGGCCAACAGACGCCCCTTTATAGGAAGAGCTTATTACACCTTAGATTTTAGCTGCTAGAACACAAGGTTCCTTCACAGCGGGCAGCCTGGGAAAGGCTAAAAGATGCCCCAACGGATCTCTCACCTGGGAATGACACAAATCCAAACGCCCAAGCTCTTCCTATGCCTGTCCTTTATGACCGGCTGAAGTTCTTTTAAATTGTGCTTGGTTCTGTTACAGCAACTGAAGGAGTCAGGTTAAAGCTTAAACAGTTACAGGTTTATTAAAGAAGCTTATAAAAGCATATGGTTACAATGGCTATTGCTCTATTTCTTAAATACTAGCAAATATATAGAGAGAGATCTTAAAAATGGTTACAGGAAAAAGGTAAAGATAGAAAATAGAAATAATGGTACCAAGTGACAGCTTAATCTTTAAAGAGCTCTAACACTATGTATATATATACTTAAGCAAAGGACCACATCCAGGTACAATTTTTACCCCTTTCTGTGCCTCTTGACTCCAGCGTGTCAGGCCAGGGCCGGTCTCTCAATTCCTAGGAAAGACGAATACGAGGTGGGTGTCCCCTTGGAACCTTGGGAGATCAAACACCTAACCTGACCAGCAGATAGATGGTAGATTGACACTCAGAGAAAATGTGCTGCTGGACCCATCTTTATACCCCTGGGGGCTCGTATCCTCTTTCTTATTTAAGAGACCAAATTGTACTGGTCCGCTTTGTGGCACCAGTTCTTACAAGCAAGTTTCAAATAATTTACATTTGCAAGAGAGAGAACTAAATTGTGAGTACTAGACATTTTTTTACTGGGCGAGAGATTCCTCCCCCTGCGGACAGCTGTGTGTTCGTATCAATGTGGGTTAAGTCAAGGACACTCCTTGGCAGCCTCTTGGTCAGCAATTGGCATATCTCTGTTTACAGCCATTCACGGTCACACAGCCTGGGCCTTCTTTTCTGTGTGCCCTGTATGCTCCAGGCAAGCAAAAATGGATGTTACGGGGGGGAGGGGTTCCTGTCTGGCTACACTACCCCAGTTATAAACACAAGTTAATTGTTCAAAAAAAGTGTATTTTTAACAGTTGTTGAACAATTCTATGTTTTATAACAGTTCTAAATTCTAACGTTAATTGTTAATAAACATTATATTTTTTATATTTAACATGATGTGTGTGTCTTAACTGTTTGGAGGCTGATACAGGGATGGATTGTGGGAGGGAAGGTTTTGGGATGGGGGGGCAGGCCCACAGGCCCCATTGGGGGACTTTGGGGAGTCATTGGGCTCCAGCTGAGAAGCAGAGCCTCCCAAATGTGGACTCCCACCTGATGGGCTTGGCAAATGGCAGCTGTCCGAGGCTGCGCAAACTGCCTCCCCTCCACTTCAGCCATTGGCCCCCAGCCTGAGAGGAAGGCTTCCCCTTTGCTCCTCACCAGGTTGTGGAGGACGCAACATGCTGCCACCACCTCTGGGATATTGTGTTCCCCCATGTCGAAGTGAGTGAGCAGGCACCTAAACCTCCCCTTCAGCCGGCCAAATGTGTATTCCACTTGTAAACGTGCTTGTGTCAGGTGCATGTTAAAGACTTCCCTGCTTGGGTTCAGATGCCCTGTGTATGACTTCATGAGCCAGGGCATGAGGTGGTATGCCACATCAGCCACAATGCAGACTGGCATCTCCACGTCCCCAACAGCAAAGGTTCACTGGGGGAAGAAGGTTCCAGCTTGCAGCCTTTCATAAAGATGCGAATTCCGGAAGATCCGAGCACAGTGTGCTCAGCCCGACCACCCCACACAAATGTCCGTAAATAGTCCATGGTGGTCAACCAGGGCTTGCAGCACAATGGAGAAGTACCCTTTTCGGTTAATATAACGGGCTGCTCAATGGGGCGGTGCATGGATGGGAATGTGAGTTCCACCGAGCGTTCCTCCACAGTTTGGGGATCCCAGCCCAGCAAAACCGGCCATGATGGTGTCTAGGTCCCCGAAGTAGACAATCCGGTTCAGCAGCTCCGAGTTGATGGTTGTCACCACCTGCAGAAATAGACACATACAAACACACACAATATGAAGTTAGAGGGGTTGCCCAAGTCCTTGGCAGGTACTACTCTTCACCTTCTCCCCCCTCCCCCACCCCAAGACCTCAAGAGTCTTCCCTCCTCCCCCGGTGATTGCTCTCAGCAGTACAGTGGAGTGAGGCCAGGAGTCTTCCTTCCCCCCCCCTCCCCCGCCCTCTCCTGGTACAATCCCCCTACCCCTCATGGACTGGCGTCCCCTCCCCCGAGGGACTTACCTCCATCAAAATGGCACCAACAGTAGATCTCCCCACACCAAACTGGTGTCCCACTGAGCGGTAGCTGTCAGGAGTGGCCACCTTCCAGAGGGCAATAGCTACCCTCTTTTCCAGCGGGATTGCAGGGCGCAGGTGGGTGTCCTGTCATTTCAGGGCAGGGGCAAGCCAGGTGTAGAGCTCCAGGAATGTGGACTTCTCCATCCTGAAGTTTCAGAGCCAAGCCTGGTCATCCTACTGCTCCATTACGAGCTGTTCCCACCAGTCCGTACTTGTCTCCAGCCTCCAAAATCGCCTCTCCGGGAAAAAGTTCAGAGGCAAGAACTGTGCTACTGCATCCTGAAATAGGGGCTCCAGCCTGCGTGCAGTATCCGGACCGGGCATTAACATCATGAAAGTCTCATGCAGTTGCAGCAGCATTTTAAGCACTGTGGAGTGGGGCCAGGGGCAGCTCTGGCTCCATGGCAAACAAAGGGATCAGAAAAACCTCCCCCCCCAAAAAAAACCAAAAACAAACCCAAACTGCTGTGCTGTCCCAGGAAGCAGGAAACTCATACCAAGTACTGCAAAACCTTTGCTGTCCCTCTAGGAGGTAAGCAAGGCAGCTGCAGCAGCAGAGCAATGGCTGGTCAGAGGGGTCCCTTTTAGCACTCGTCTCGGCAAAGGGCAGGTAGCAGCACCAGGAAGTACATGCTGCCCCGTGACCTGGCAGAAGCAGTTCTGGGTGCCGCCTTCTGTCGGCAGAGCATCTGGCAGTCTTTGTTGACAAAGCAAATGGCTTTGTCTGTCTCCTTGATGCAGTCTAGACGCTCTTTGTCGACAGAAGTTTTATCGACAGAATCTGTTGACAAAACTTCTGTTGACAGAACCCTGTAATCTAGATGTACCCTTACACTGATTTCACAACAGTGGAACTCTATTAATTTTAATGGAATTGCTCTTGTTTTATGCAAGTGAAAGCAAAAGTGAATCAGGTCCATCTCTTTAATTTTTGCATCTGGTATTTCTTTTTTAGGACCGGGATCAGAAGTAAACATGCTAAAATACTGTTGCAAAATCTATTTTCAAGTGCTGTACATCCTAGATTTGCAAACAAAATGTGCCAATATTTTCCTTCATTTCAGAAGTCCAATCATGTCCATGGATTGCACAATTCTAATTTAAAATGTGCAGGATTTGGCCCAAGGATCTATGATTAAGTTCATTCAAGCTGTCAGACTTGTGGGTGCTGATCATGACAGAACTTTAGAATATATTTGAGTTCATCTATAGGATTGTAGATGAATTTAAAAATAAGGTTGTATATTTGGTAGTGCTCTCAAATATGCTAGGTTTTGCGCAGTACTGATTACCTGGAAGAGTTTTTGTTTTTGTTGTTGAATGACTAAAATAATGCACAAGAGTTGGTTTCATAGCACTTTTTCCTTCACATCAAATACCAAAATAGGGCAGTGAGTCTCCACCAAGTTTCCAGGATCAAAAAACCATTAGGAGCCAATTCTGTAGATGATGTAAATCACCATAGTTCCAATGAACTCATTCCAATTTATAGCCACTGAGGACCAGGTAGTAGATCATGTTTCTACTTTAGCTAACTAGAGTTATATGAAGGATGTCTTTGTGGTTTTGGTTTTTCTTTGTGTAGCATAAGAAATTATTTTAGAGAATATTTTTCTGCCATCTGCTTTGTTGAAAATGCAATAAAATGTAAGGCTAAAACATAAGATGCACTCGTTACAATCCTAGTGGTAATATATATTTGATATTATTGCTACTATGTGCATTTCCAGATTTACGGGAGATTGTCTGATGTTTTCTTTACTTTTAAACATTTATAGAACATTGCACATTAGTCTTGTCTATCTCTCCCTCTCCCCCCCCCCCCCCCCCGGCCATGTTTCAAGTGTTGCAGAAGCAATTTGTGTTATTTATTAAGGGGATTTATGTGTAGAAACTATGCATATGATTGAAAGTTTATCCTATTATCTCTAAAGTATAGATGATTTTAAACATCTTTTATCCCCCTTTTTTATGGTACATCTCTGCTTTTTAATAATTATCAAAACAATTGTGCTTCCAACAGTAGCTGAAAGTGCTATTTATCAGAAACTTAGCAGATTTTCCATTCACCTTTAAGTGAACCTGGTAAACAGTCAAGAAAAACATTTCTCATCCTACTTTGGCTTGCTTTTGCCTCCTGCAATTGAATCAAAATATATATTCATTTAACTTCCTCATCTTCCTTTTGCATATCATCTCCCTCAGTCTCCAAGCATTGCCCATAAAGAGAATTTCTTGCCCTGCCTCCACATTCAACCTCTTCACAACTCAGAAGGTCCCAGAGCTTAGAATCAACTCCCATAAACAAAAATATTTTACCTTAATTGTGTAGAAATAAAACAGAAAATATTTACTTGTGGACCCTTTAGTCCACATGTGTTGAGCACTTACTGTAGTAGTCATATATAATGGAACTACTCATGTAAGCTGCTAGAACTAGGCCAAAAATATGCATTAAATGTAACTTCTCTGATTATCTTTAGACTAGTCTTCACTTAAGATGGTATGTTCGATATGTTAAAAATTTCAGTTCAGAAAGTTCTGTATGTCTGAAAATAGAAAATACTGCATCGGTACATCAATTTGCTTAAGCTCTTTCAATGACTGCCTTTCAAAAATGCTAAATAAATATATGAAGAAATATCTATCTCATAGAGCTGGAAGGGATCTTGAGAGGTTATCAACTCCAGTCCCTCACCCTCATGGCGAGACCAAGTACCATCCCTGACAGATTTGCCCTAGATCCCTAAAAGCCCCCCGCCCCCCCAAAAGGATGGAACTCACAATTCTGGGTTTAGTAGACTAATGCTCAAACCACTGAGCTATCCCTTCCCCCCCCCCCCCCCCCCCCGAGAAAGAAAATAATAAAAGAGAGAAATCCATCTCCAGGACCAAGTCTATGAAATAGAGGAACAATAATACTTCCCAGTTGAAGAGGACAAGGTTTAAAGAAATGCTTGCTGTTTTGTTATAGCTTGTGCATACCAAAGAAATGGATCCTTAATTCTTCCTCTATTGTGATAACAAACAAATTACACCAGCCCAGCTGTTAAAGACTCTTATTTCATCCTCCCAATGGCAAGACATTGATTCCCTCCTTTCAAATCTTTCTCTGCATTTACGGGTTAGCAACCTCCCCAAATCAGTGACAGTAAATACAGTAATGGTCCATGTCCCCACAAATTACAATAATGTAATTCAGTCTTTTTAGCTTTACTGTAAAATACTTCAGTTTGTCATAAAGGAGAAGGAGTGAAAGTTACAGTTGGTGTTATAGGCTTGACAGATAATTACTAACTTTTTACCACTTCACGCCTCATTTCCAAAGAAATTTAATGCGGAAAGAGCATAACTGTTCAAACTGAACCCCAAGTTAGTGAAGTTTCTCTAGTCTAGTGCTCCAACCTCTTAGTTGCAGATACTCTGCCACTCAAATTCTCTCAGATTTATTATAAATCAATGACATATATCATTTCCTAATGATCAGTTTGTTTCCCTGCAATCTATGCAGAATCAGTCATCTGTCATTTATAGTGTTTCGTAAAGCAGTGCTTTGCACGTTATTCCAAAAAGAAGACATAAAGAACGAGTTAATATATTATATAGGATGTACTTGCATTAGATCAGTGGTCCCCAACCATTAGAGGTTGCCAGGCGCCAAGGGGAGTGGCCATTCGCCCGCTGGGCGCCAGAGGGCAGGGACACTTGCGCGCCCGGGGGCGGGACCCCCCATAGCCACGTGCTCGAGGCTGGTGCCCCCTCCAAGCGCCCCTCCCCAAGCACCGCATGCCCGGGGCCGGTGCCCCCCCCCAGGCACCACATGCCTGGGGCCGGCGGCCTCCCCCCCCCAAGCGCCAGGTCAGCCCCGAGCACTTGGCAGGTGCACACAAATGCCCCCACGGGCACCGTGTTGGGGACCACTGCATTAGATATACCACAAATGCCTGGTCAGGAAAAGTGATAGAAATGTAGCCGTGTTAGTCTGGTGTAGCTGGGTCTGGCCCACGAAAGCTCATCATCTAATAAACAAAATGCAGGACAATGTAGCACTTTAAAGACTAACAAGATGGTTTATTAGATGATGAGCTTTCGTGGGCCAGACCCACTTCCTCAGATCAAATAGTGGAAGAAAGTAGTCACAACCATATATACCAAAGGATACAATTAAAAAAAAGTGAACAAATATGAAAAGGACAAATCACATTGCAGAACAGAAGGGGAATGCGGGGGGGGGGGGGTGGGAAGGGGGAGGAAGGAAGGTAAGTGTCTGTGAATTGCTGATATTAAAGGTAGGGAGAGTGGGATGTTTGTGAGTTAATGGTATTACAGGTGATAATTGGGGAAACTGTCTTGGTAATGGGTGAGAAAGTTCAAAGACTTGTTAAGTCCTTGTTGGCAAGTGTCGAATTTTAACATGAATGACAGTTCAGAGGATTCCCTTTCAAGTGCAGATGTAAAAGGTCTTTGTAGCAGAATGCAGGTGGTTAAGTCATTTAGAGAGTGTCCTTTCTGGTTAAAGTGGCAAGAAACTGTTTTCTCTTTGTGATCTTGTCTGATATCTGTTTTGTGGGCATTAATCCTTTGGCGAAGTGTCTGAGATGTTTGTCCAATGTACATAGCAGACGGACACTTTCGGCACATGATAGCATAGATTATATTTCTGGATGCACAGGAATATGTGTTCTTGATCTTATAACTCACTTGGTTAGGTCCAATAATGGTATCAGCAGAATGAATATGTGGACAAAGCTGGCAACGGGGTTTGTTGCAAGGGAAGGTACCAGGGTTGGTATTAGTGTGGTATGTCCTGTGGTGGTTGGTAAGAATCATCTTGAGGTTAGGTGGTTGTCTATAGGAGACTATGGGTCTGTCTCCCAGAGCCTCTTTGAGTATGGTATCCTGTTCCAATATAGGCTGTAGTTTATTGATAATGTGTTGGACCATCTTGTTAGTCTTTAAAATGCTACATAGTCCTGTATTTGGTGAGGGAAAGTGATGCTTTAATTATAGCAGCTTGAAAAATAATTCCTTGTGTTCCTCAGAGTATAGTTTTTGTGCTTAAAACATATTGCGGTTCCCTTTTAGCTGATGCTGTTAATGTTGTTGCAGTACAGTGTCTCCTTAATTTCAGAGTAGACAATATGGACCCTCTCTTCCTAAAGAGAATGTGTGCTTTGCCATGGAGCACTGTTTCTCAAGAAGTATAATTTTCGTAACTAGTTCCTCTGCAATCTGTCCTGTTTCTATTTTAAATCAAACAAACACACAAAACTAATATTAAGAATTATGCTTGCAGGAAGATATGCGGGGTTTTTGTAGCTGTGCATATCCTTGAGACAAGGTTAGTGAGGTAATATCTTTTATTGGAACAGCTTCAGTTGGTGAGCACGATAAGTTTATGAACTTACACAGAGCTCTTTTTCTAGTCTTGCAGGAAGACACTATTGACGGTATTAGGTAAACTACATATGTCATCCATGTACTTCTTCTGCACTATTTGATATGTGAGTCCAGTTCTTCTTTACTCATCCAATACTAAGCCCCAGACTTGTAAACATTCACTATTTGGCAAAGTCCTTGTTACATGGAAACGTCTGATTGAAATCCATGAGATTCTTCACAGCATTAAGCATCATACCAGGGTCCTATGTTAGGCCAGTGACATTCAACCTACGACTCTATTTGTCAAAGTGTAGAGCAAAGGGCCACATTTACAACTTTTAATTCAACAGTACGACTGCCTGTGCCTGTGTTTCTGGTAGATTAAGCAGAACACTGATCTTGGGTGTATTTTCTGTGTTTGATACACGTGAGGCTTCCCTGGGAGAGTAGAGCAGTTGAAATGGCAGTATGTAGGCTATCAGAACCATTTTCCTATTACTCTGAAATGAAAAAAAAATTGTTCCAAGAATCTTTCTTTAATTCCATGAATCCAAGAGGTAAGGAAGATGATAGAATAGGAAAAATATTAGCATTCAGAAGGAGAAAAGAGGGGAAGATAGAAAAATTCTAATACTGTAAGTGGAATCAGAAAGAGTTTTAATGTAACCTGTGTCATATCATGGAACTGTTTTGTGATGTTTGTCTTGTAACGATGTGTCAATATGCGGTTATGCCGTGTTATCACCCCACATTGATTCAGAGCCTCAGCTGGTTTAAACCAGAAGCCAATGGAGATGCACCAGTTTAGACCAGCTGATGTTTTTGGCCCAAAATCACAAAACAACATCACAACACAAACCCAGAATGTAACATGCTGAGTGATTATTTCATGACTCTCGCTTTTATTTATTTGCTGTTACAGTGGTTCATCAGCTCTTAATGGTTAACTGTATTGGCTGTAAGTGATTCTCACACCTTCATAAGTAATTATCATTTATTTTATCATTAACTTTAGTAATTTTATGCAGAATGACCCTTAATAATTAATATTAAAATTAATAAGAAAGATTATGATATTCATAATTAGGTACCAGTTGCAGTGAATTCTTACTTGAGACACACAGAAAATTTATTATAATAAATTTACTCAAATGAAGGGTAAAAATGTCTGCAAAGTAAATATTGCACAAATGCTATACTTCCACCAGTGATTTATTTCTAGCTGCTTATTCATGTATATCAGAGATAAGATTGATGTCAAGTTTTCAGATCAGCACCTTTCCACTGTGACAATAATTTGTTTGTCACCTCTATACAGTTGTTGATCAGCACTTATTGAAAAATATGTAGCAAAGTTCTGTGCAAATCAAGATAAATCAAGTCACATTTATGAAAAATAATCAGTATTCGTTTTGAAAAATTGTGTATGCTTATATCATGGTATTTGACCTTTGTAAATGGGAAAACAAATGATAAAATGTGAAATTCACAGATACCCACCACTGTTCCTTCTAATCTGCAGGGCAGCACAGCTTCACTGATGGTTAATCAGCCCCTCCCAGTCAGTCAGCTCCCTGACAGAGTCCTGAGCCTCTCCTTGGGTGGGGCTGATTAATCACCTGTGAAGCTGTGCTGCTGCACAGCTTAGAGGAGACACTGATACCCACTTGCTTCCAGTAGTTATAGTTATGGTGCAATTATTAATTAATTGTTACATATTTAGCATTTATATTGCAGTAGTCACAGCTCCACTGGACTAAGTACTGCACAAAGATACAGTAAATGTCAGTTGCTGCCTCAAATCATGTAGGGCCCTCTCTGCACATGTAACACAGAGTCATAGAATCATAGAACTGGAAGGAGACTCTAGAGGTCAGCAAGTCCGGTCCAGTCCTCTGTACTGATAGCAGGCCCAAGCATCATCTAGACCATCCTTGACAGATGATTCCACAACCTGTTTCCAAAACCTCTCTAGGCAATTTATTCCAGTGTTTAACAACCCTGGCAGTTTGGAAGTTTTTCCTAATGTCCAACCTAAACATCCCTTGCTGCAACTTAAACCATTGCTTCTTGTCCTAGCCTTGGAGGTGAAGGAGAATAATTTTTTCTCTTTCTCCTTGTAACACCCTTTTAGGTACTTGAACGTTTTTGTCATGTCTCCTCTCTGTATTTTATTTTCCAGACTACATAAACCCAATTCTTAGAGCCTTCCCTCATAGCATATGTTTTCTAGACATTTAATAATATTTGTTGTTCTTTTCAGAACTTTCCTCAATTTGTTCTCATCTCCATTTTAATTAAATTGATTTAAAATATATCTGTATGTCCTCCAGTTAGGGGTCATACATTCCCCCCCCCCCCCATCCTTGGCTGAGCCCACTGCAGCAGCCATAGACATGACAAGCAGTTCTTACTTGGTCCCAAGCTGCTGAAGTGAGAGTGGTCTAGAATTCATAGAATCATAGGGCTGGAAAAGACCTCAGGAGGTCACTGAGTTCAATCCCCTTCCGAAACCAGACCACTCCCAACTAAATCATCCCAGCCAGGTCTTTATCAAGCCAGGAATTAAAAACCTCTAGGGATGGAGATTCCACCACCTCCCTAGTTAACCCATTCCAGTGCTACCCCACCCTCCTAGTAAAATAATTTTTCCTAATATCCAACCTAGACCTCCCCTGCTGCAACTGCAGACCATTGCTTCTCATTCTGCCATCAGTCACTCAAACAGCCTCTCTCCATCCTCTTGGAACCTCCCTTCAGATAGTTAAAGGCTGCTCTCAAATCCCCCCTCACTCTTCTGTAAGATAAACAAGCCCAAAGCCCTCAGCCTTTAATCGTAAGTCATGTGCTCCAGCACCTAATCATGTTTTTGCCCTCCATTGGACTTTCTCCCGTGTGTCCACATACTTTCTGTAATGGGGCCAGAGGGAGGGGGGCAGATTTGGATGCAATACTCCAGATGTGGACTCACCAGTGGTGAATAAAGGGGAATAATCACTTACCTAGATCTTCTGGCAATGCTTCACCTAATGCACTCTAATATGCTGTTGACTCATATCCAGCTTCTCATCCACTGTAGCTCCCATGTTGTTTTCTGTCTAATTGCTGCTTAGCCAGTAGGTCCCCAGCCTGTAGCAGTGCTTGGGATTCTTCCGTCCCAAGTGCAGGACTCTACACTTGTCCTTGTTGAACCTCATCAGATTTCTTTTGGCCCAATCTTTCAATTTGTCTAGGTCACTCTGGACCCTATGCCTACCCTCCAATGTAACTACCTCTCCCCCTAGCTTAGTGTCAGCTGCGAAATTCTTGGGAGTGCAATCCGTCCCCTTATCCAGGTAATAAATATGATATTTGAATATTGATAAATATGTTGAACAAAACCAGCCCTAGAACTGACCTTTGGGCCACTCTGCTTGACACTGACCGCCAACCAGACATTGAGCCATTGATCACTACCAGTTGAGCCCGACAATCCAGACAGCTTTCTATGCACCTTACAGTCCATTTATCAAATCCGTACTTCCTTAACTTGCTGACAAGAATATTGTGGGATACCATATCAAAAACTTTGCTAAAGTCAAGGTATATCACAGTCACCAACCTCCCCATGTCCACAGAACTAGTTACCTCGTCATAGAAGGCAATCAGGTTGGTCAGGTATGACTGGCCCTTGGTGAATCCATGTTGACTATTCCTGATGACTTTCCTTTCTTGCAAGTACTTCAGAATGGATTCCTTGAGGATGCCCTCCATGATTTTTCCAGGAACTGAGATGAGGTTGATCAGTCTATAGTTCTCTGGATTGTTCTTCTTCCCTTTTTTAAAGATGGACACTACATTTCCCTTTTTCCAGTTGTCCGCAACCTGCTCCAATTGACATGAGTTTTCAAAGATAATGGCCAATGGCTCTGCATGTCCTCTCCCCAGAGCAGCCTCCATACAGAACCTCTCATCCACAGGTCTCCCCCAGAGCAATGATTTAAATGAAGAAAAACAAAATTTATTTGAGTTAAGGACCCGAGCAACACTGCGTAAATCTTCTAATGTATCTACATTCCATTAGTCAGACTGCATTAACCAGCATGGTCAATGTACCAAATATTATTGTTTTCTGTTAAAGTGCTACAGGATTCACTCACTCCTTAATGTGCTATTCTGGGACAGGGTTTTTTCCCAGAAGGTCAAATAATATTATTTTATTTGTGTTGCAATTACTGTAAGCTGGAAAGTGCTCCTGAGGCACATTGCCATTGTCTTTTTTTCCCTGCCAAACTTTTACTGTTAGACTCAGTGATGACAAAAAGTTCCTCTCCTAAACAGGAAAACAATTTCTTGTGAGAGGAAACCATTAACACCAGTTATACAGTGCTGTTGACCAAGTATATATAGGAAGAACTGTATTATTTTGGTATTTTTAAAGTTTGATCCCACAAAAGGCTGAGAAGGATTCTCAATTCCCATTACAATCAATTTAATTTGGAGATGCCCAGTGCCTTCCAGGCAGTGTTGAACTCCTGATAATACAAGGGTCTGAATATCTTCACCTTCTTCAGTGCCTGAGTATTTGATTAGTTGAACAAACAACTTTTATAATGCAAAAGTCACATTGTTTTTCATCTCTTGTCACTCTGAGTACATAATTTCACATCATAGACTTTAATACAGAAGTCTCCTAAACTGTGTGTTTTTTTTCTAGGACAGGCTTAGGCTTCACAAGCCAGGTGAGCTGGGCAGATTGTCCCAATGGCTTTCAGAGCCTGAGGTGAGCACAGCCATTCCTGGATTTGCCCAGGTCCAGTTGAAACATAGTATTATATGAAACCTTAGTGTGCAAGGCAAAGACATTGCTTTTTAAACACATAGTCTACCTTTTTGTCAGATTTTTTTTTCAATTGGTTGTGAAACATGTATAGAAAGTTGCATTGCCATCTTGAAATTTATCATTTGAATCATTATTTTATTTAAAACTAAAAGTGATTTATGTGATGCTTCTGACAGGAAGAGACAAAGTTTCTTGAAGAAAGATTAGTATGAGTTTGGTGCTTATTTGCATGATACTGGACTAAATAGAGGCTTTGCAGGAAAAAAACCCACTTGAGGCTCCCTGCCCACATTCTTACAACTCCCCCCTACACGCCCACCCACGCACCCACACCTAGTTTACTTGGTGTAGCATAGGAGAGGGCAAGCCTCCATATGTCGGATCCGGACCACCAAGGATGTAGATCTGGCCTGCAGCTCCCCCATCCTCAGGCCAATGAAGTCTCCTCCCCACGCCAGGAACATGCAGCACCACAGGGAACCACCAACTGTTCAAAAGATATAGTGGTTCACTCTAGAAGCTGTGCACCCTTGCAGGTTGGGAGCAGAGGGCAAAGACTTCACATGCTCCCCTGGCCAGGCCCTGATTGACCTGGGGGTTGGGGGAATGCCCAAAGTCTCCTGCGCCAGCGATGCATGGCATATAGAGGGAACCGCCAGCTATTCCAAACAGCTGGCAGCTCTCTCTAAGTACTGAGGCATGGCGGGGGGGGGGGGGGGGGCAGGGAAGATGCACTCCTCCACCCCCAGTCCAATCAGGGTCTCTTGGCAGGGGAACACGGGAATTCTCCAGGCCCATATCTTCCACCCGAAGGGGCAGCCTGAGGCCACTTCAGAAATTTGTGAAGTGTTCACCCCTTCAGAAATTATTGGCCACCCATGGTGAAGCAGGAGGATTCACTCTCACAGCTGAGACAAATGGGTCAGATCCCCTTTTTGGAGCTGTTGGTCCAATCTTTCTGGAGATTGAGATAGTCACACGTTACATTAGTTTTATATTTTTAGTCTTTTCTTTGCATCTCTGAGGGTTAACTTTTGTTTTTAAAAAAAGTTATTTAAGCATCTGATATTATCACATGGTTCTAGGATCTGCTACTGTACATACAGGCCGATAAGGCCTATACTATAAGCTGGCTTGGATATGTGGAACATGACAGTAGTTACAACAATGGACAGTTCAGGTAATTTGCAAGTTAGGCTACCTCATAAAGTTCTGACAGTGAATATTAGACTTGATTTGCCAAATCCTTTTCACTGAGCAACACCAGACATCTCATTGTGTTAGTCATGAGAATGCTATAGATATTCAACCAAACAGTATTTTGAAAGGGTAACGTGTGTTACTTCAACAATGAGAGGTTGGAGTAATCCCTTTATTAAGATACAAAAATGGAAATGCTGTACTTGCATGATGAAAAGTGGGTCTTTGCTCTCTTATTTCACCCCAAAATGCCTTTAAGCATTATTATATTAAGGTGAGATGAAGGATCATGAGATAAAAAGTGAATGGGATAAATGGTAGTGACTGTCAGGGGCTGTAGTGAAGGGAAGAGTCCTGTTGCAGAGACAAGTCATACTCAAAATAGGGTAACGTTAATCCATTGGTGATACAAATCACTCAAGCAAATTTCTACCTTACCGATACCTGACAGTGGTGTGTGTATGTGGGTGTGAAAGTTGTCTTTTTAATTGTGCTTTTATTTAGTCAACACTGAAGATATGCATTTCAGGGACGTTGGTACGTATTTGAAGCAGATGTCCATCCCACTTTAGAGAGTGTTAATAAACAGTTTGAAAGAGAAAGCCAGGACCACTTAGTTGGAAAGCAGATTTCTTCATTTGACTTGAATTTGTACCATTTAGATGTTTTTGATCATTCCAAGTTAATGTAAGTGGAGTTATACTAGTATAAAATTAGCAAAGAGACAATGAGGCTCTATGAAAAGAAAGGAAAAAAGAGGGGGAATGTCACTATTTAAATATCTATACCTGGCTCCTCATTCTATTTTTTATACAAAGCATCAAAAAAACTGCTAGATCCTGATTTGACCACATTTATTCCTTATCCTCTGAGGAATCCTGCTTAAATAAATCAGATATCTGATTCTGGCTCATTCATGAGGTGTGTTGAAGAGGTTAATGTTGTTGAAAGTTATAACAATCACTATTTTGAGAGAAATAATGGTCCTCTAACCAGAGATTGATACTGCAAAAAGTTGAGAACTATGACACCATTCCAATAAATCAATCTGAAATACATTCTGAACATTTAAGAGTGGCTAAACTGTTTTCGCATAGACATTCATGGAAAAACTCACATCAATTTAAATATGGTAGGATCAGACGCTAAGTGAGTAGCTCTGCTGGAAAACTACCACATGCTTAAATGTATTATATCTTTAATGTTTAGTTCAGTCAGGGTCTGAATGCTTAGGTCTGAATTAATATTCGTTAACTAACTCAAAACTCTCTCAATTAATTAATCTGATTATTATTATTATTATTATTATTTTATTATTTTATTAGGAAAAAGGTGCTATATTAACCTATTCTGGAGGAGATACTTCAATTTACTAATTTTAATGAAAAATAAAACACTGATTTTCTTGTTTGTATCTAGTAACAGTCTCGTGTTTTGCTTTCTTTTGATGACTCATTTTTTTTCTAAACTACATTTATTTCTTGATACTTGGGCATTCTATAATGGAATAAAACTTTGCTACTCTTTGAAATGCATTGATGGCATTCTTTAAAGGATATGACCTTAATATGCGTTTTGAGTGTGTTTCAATGTGTTTCACATTTTCTTAAGTGGTTCTCAGTTAACAATGTGCCAAAGTATTTAAAAATCATGCAAAATATTTTGCTAGGTCTACACAAGAGTTTCACTTGATGCTCAGTAATAAAAAAATTGAAAATTATACATATCTTCATTTGGCAGAAATTATACTCAGATTAGCAGTATGAAAGTAAAAGACGTTCCTTATTTCACTATGATTTTTTCTTCCATATGCCATATATATCATAATCAATCATATACAAAACTAAAATAATAAGACAGAGGAACTTACTGGATAGTTTGGGGAATTAGCAGCAAAATCTATAGGGAAATATATAGGAAAACAGCTGTGGCTAACAGAATTTGGTGGAGAGGAAGGCCTGATAGTGAAATTATGATAAAGGTGAGGGAAGTTACCTATTTCACTAATGTGCATCGCCTGATCATCATAGTATTGGAGGGCCTCATAATCTTTTTAATGTATGTATTTTCACAGAACCTCTGTGAGGAAGGGAAATGCTTTTTCTCATTTTTTTACAGATGGGGTATTGAGGCAAAGAGAGACTAAGCCCATGTCCATGTTACCACTTATTCCAGAAAAACTACTGTTGCTCAAGTGCATGAAAAACCACACCACCGAGTGATATAAGTTTCACCAGCATATGTTGTAGTGTGCAAGTGCTATGTCAGCAAGACAGCTTCTCTGTCTGACATAGATACAGCTGCTCATTGAGGTGGTTTTATCATGTTGACGGTAGAACTCTCCTGGTGACAGAGTGAGTATAGGAGCAATCTTACTACAGTGCAGCTAAACCACTACAGCTTTGCCATTGTAAGCTTGTTAGTGTGAACATGGCCTAAGGAACAAGCCCAAGATCTCTCAGGAATTCTGCAGTGGAATTGCACCGAAGTCTCAGGCTAATAGCCTCAGCTCTGAGTAATCCCGTGTCTCAACAGCAGTTACTTATGGATTGCCTCGATCGCCTCATTTTCAATGAACATTAAGAAGCAGCTTTTTGAATCTTGAATCAAAATGAACAGAAAATTGTATGACTGACAAAAGTTCAGATTGATTTTTACTTCATCCCAGATGGTTTGATCATTCATAGATAAAGACTTCAGTTTATGTGAATAGTTTAGTATATGGATAAGTTTTAGTTGTCTTATCTTTAGACTTCTGCACATATTTGTACATGCCTCTGATACACCACTCTGAAACACAGGAAAAAACCCTACTTCTCTTTATATAGTAAGATAATGAATAGTAACAATGCCAAATCTAAAAGTGTAAAGTAAATTATACTGAGGCTAGTTTCAAATATATAAAAACAGACCCAAATCACATCTGAAATGTCTGTCTTCTGCATGTACAACAAAATATACTCCCTTGCCAATACTTGTCATGCACTACCATGTATATAACATGCCTATACATGTTCAGAAAAAAATGCTGAACCACATGAAAAGCCCATAAAACAAGGAAAGGAAAGGAAAGGAAAGGAAAGGAAAGGAAAGGAAAGGAAAGGAAAGGAAAGGAAAGGAAAGGAAACTTTAGTTAATTGGACCATATTGTATAAAGTTAAATTTCTACATTTGAAAATATAGAGATTCTGAAATAAATTTCTCACTTTTATTTAATGTTTTGGAATTTCAACAACTATATTTCATATTTTAATAGTTATTTTATATTATGAAAACTATGACTAATTTTTGAATAGAGATAAAATATTTCAATTCCAATTAGAACTTTCCTATAGAAACTTTGTATAAAGATTTCTTGGTAATACATTGGAGTCCAGCCCAATCCAGAAAGAAGACACAGCTGATTTATGTTGGGTTTAAAGGCTACTATTCTCCTTTACATAGTTATGTATTAAACAAACAAACAAAACAAGTTAATCAACTCCTGTTTCCCTCTAAGGCTTACGTCTACACTGTGGAGCCAGAGGTACCCCAAAATAACTATTTAGCATCATCTGATCACGCCCATAATTTCAATATATAACAGTCACACTATTCCAATAAAACATCATTTCACGAGAGATGAGATGTTTCAGAATAGTGCTTTACTTCAAAATTTTATGCTGTGTAGACAGCACCAAATTTGAAAATAAGCTATTTTGAAATTACCTCAGAATAAGCTACTCAATTTATATAGTGCAATTTGCGTGGCTTATTTCGAGGTTAGCTGTTTATAAGGGTTACATTATAAAAGAGAGAAGAGAAATCATTTCTTGGGTTAAATGAAGTATGTTTATATGCACCTTTAACACTATTTAGTTTCCATACAAGACTGTTTCTTTTACTTGTGAATGTATATCACTGGACTACAATGTAGGCTTAGCTGTTTGAGGCAGAACCTGAAGTCATACGTATTAAAATATCTGATAACCTTTTTTCCCTCAGGATGCTAAATAGGCTGTTGATTATCAAATGTTTTCTGTGGATAATCTGATTACTATTGTTGAATTTAATTAATGTTTGCTCTTTTTTAGATGTGCCATCTAGTCCCTATGGAGTAAGAATTATAGAGTTGTCACAGACTATTGCCAAAATCTCTTTCAATAAGCCGGATTCACATGGAGGTGTGCCCATTCATCATTACCAAGTGGATGTGAAAGAAGTAGCTTCAGAAACATGGAAAATAGTGCGCTCCCATGGAGTTCAAAGTGAGTCTGCAAAAATGGGATTTTTTTAAAATTAAAAGAATATCAGGGAGTTATAATAACAAATTCTTGTTGACCGAGCCTGTCTCACTATCCTAGCAGTATTATTCTTTCAATGATATTCTCAGATACTGCGGCTAGCTCCATTGACTTAAGCGGAATCAAACCTATTTACACTGATAATTTGGCCTTTTATTGTCTTTTAAATGTCCATTGACATTATTTCTTGGTTTTTCAGAAGTCTGGTAAGCAAACTCAAAGTTATTCAGAAAGTAATTATGTAGATTTTTAATATACTACTTATGCAATATGAAGAATACAGTTTATAAATTGATCCACCGCAAAGAAGGAAAGTAGCAGAAGAGTCAAATTAAGAGTTTTGAGTATGCTTCGCTGTGCATTTAATTAAAAAGTACTAAGAGGACAGCAGTATCCTGATAATAAATTATTGATTTTAACTACTCTATAACATTCTACATACTTGTAAATCATTGTTACATGTGTTTAAAACTTATTTATAAAATATTAATATAGTATCAAGTATTTCTTTGTGCTAAAGTATATGTCTTATTTGAGATATTGCATGGTTGAGATACTTGACATATGGGCCAGAACATAACCGATCCTGTGGCCACTTCGCACTATTCTGAAGACAAAAAAAGTCTATAAACCTCATCTAAACAGAGGAGCCTGAGGAGTCCCCTGGCATGGGTGAATTAAGTGCATGCCCAGAGTAAAAGAAGGGGTGTCTGCCAGAGGGTGATTCAATACACAATCGCTTCCAGGCACTGTCTTGCCCTTGTAGTTCTTAGATGGTATAAGTTAGAGCAGTGTCTCTTAAACTTTTTAAAACTGAGGAACACCAAACAACAATTTTTTTTTATGCGGAACACCAATGATTTTTTGTTGAGCAAAAAAAAAAAAGGGCCGGGGGAAAGTTATTGAAGAAAAAAAAAAAGGTTGCCTACCTCTTTAAGGGTGGCCATTTTGAATTCTATTGCTCTCCACAGTGCCCTGGAACACAATTTAAGAAACACTGAGTTGGAGGATCTCCAAGAATCCTAATATACACAGTTTCTAAACTGGCTTCCATTGTCTACAAGATTAGAGGAACACAAATACTTAAAAAAAAAAAAGAGTATTACTAAAAGAACACCTAGGCTGCGTCTACACTACATACTTCCTGCACAAAAAGCCTTTTGCGTAAGAGTTTTTGCACAAAAACTTCTTGCGCAAGAGCAGGTCCACACCTCAAAGCACATCGCAAAAGTGATGTGCTTTTGTACAAGAGAGCATCCACACTGCACAGACGCTCTTGCGCAAGAAAGCTCTGATGGCCATTCACAGAGTGGTCATCAGAGCACCTGTGCTTTTTTCCATGAGCAAGAAACCCCTATGCTTTTTCTTGTGCAAGAAACCCCTCTGGAGCGTCCACACTTACTTTTTTGCACAATAGCTACAGCGCAGAATGGAGTTATAGCTTGTAAAAGGAAGTTTACCTACACTGGAAAAAGCCCTCCCTTCTGCCCTTTTACTGTTGATTTACTTGTGCAAAAGCGCATTTGAGGTGTAGACGCTCCACGGGTTTTTGTGCAAAAACCTTGCAGCAAGGGTGTACAAAATCTTGCTCTACTGTACAAAATCTAATTTTTCAACAGTGATCTTAAAAACAGGTGCATTGTGCAAATGTTCACAGCTATCTAACACTTTGAATGGATCTTTAGTGGTTCCTAGACGCATGCTTGACTTTTTGTCACAGTTTGAACACTTCTCAGTATAGTCAATTGAGTCTGTTTAGGTATTGAAAGATTACTGTTAAAATAGTTCTTTTTTCCCCACCACTGCTGTTGGTCTCACTACTACCACAGAGTTATTTTCTTACATCAGTCCCTGACAAGGTCATTCAGTAAGTCAGTATGCACTAGGGAGTTATTTAAAAATAACTGCCCTTATTTTGAAATGAGTGGAGTTTCCACACTATCAAGCTTGTTATTTTGAAATAACGGGCTGATTATTTTGAAATCTGTACTCCTACTTTCCTTTGGTAATAATGCTTATTTCAAAATTGAAATAGGGATAGTGTGGATGTTCCACTGCTGCACTTTTGAAATAATTACTCCCCAGTGTTTCCTGGTGCTCTAAGTTGAGGTAGTGCATCCACAATAATGGAGCCTGCCTTGGGCAAATTTTGAGGCTCGCCTGTAGTGGGGACATGCTATTTTGGTTTTGTTATTTTGGGAGTTATTTCACATTTAGTTATTTTGAAATAATTTCCTAGTGTACGCATGCCCTATGAGACCTAACATTAAACTACAGATCTCAAAGTAAGAGCTGACCTAAGCCTTCACTCAAAACGTGAACCAAATTGACAGTATTTTTTTTAAAGATTCAAATAGGTTATTCTAGATCTTCGTGTTTTTCACAAATATAAAATAGCATGAAATAAATTATAAATTGAAGTCAAATGAAGAAAAATCACTTTTTGTAGTGGCCAATTTCTAGCACAACCTGCTCTTGGATGATGCTGCCAGCAGCATGGGCCTAGCCTCTGTATAACTAGCCTCATGCTCTTCTACCTCACCACTGACAAAGGGTGTGTCTAGACTACATGCCTCCTTCGACGGAGGCATGTAGATTAGCCAGATCGGAAGAGGGAAATGAAGCCGCGATTAAAATAATCGTGGCTTCATTTAAATTTAAATGGCTGCCCCGATCTGCCGATCAGCTGTTTGTCGGCAGATCGGGGCAGTCTGGACGCGATGCGCCGACAAAGAAGCCTTTCTTCATCGGCACAGGTAAACCTGGTTTCACGAGGCTTACCTGTGCCGATGAAGAAAGGCTTCTTTGTCAGCGCATCGCGCCCAGACTGCCCCGATCTGCCGACAAACAGCTGATCGGCAGATCGGGGCAGCCATTTAAATTTAAATGAAGCCGCGATTATTTTAATCGCGGCTTCATTTCCCTCTTCCGATCTGGCTAATCTATATGCCTCCGTCGAAGGAGGCATGTAGTCTAGACACACCCAAAGAGAACAACCTAGATTGGAATGGCACCCTCATTCCAACTCTGAATGCTGGGCTGCAGTGCTACTTCCCCCAATTTGAGCTAGCAGTGGGAGTTCTCCTTGTCGGCATGGAGCAGATTCATATGGAGATAGCTGTATTTTGGCTGGTCTCCACCAATGACAATAGTGTCCAAGGGCTGGTGATGCTAAAATGACCTCCCTCTCCAGAACCTTGGCTGGGCTAAGGAAGAAGGGATGGGAGGAGCTGGAGCTACCACTGGGCAAGGGTACTTGATGCATGTACTCCTGCCTGATCCAGGCTGTCCTGGCAACTCCCAATCTGAAAACCCAGTGAGGAGAAGGGGAACAGGGCTGGATGTGGGCAGAAATTGGTTGGCAGGGCTGGATGAAATAATTTCTGTAAGGGCTTTTGACATATTTTATTAATGCAAAAGTAATACAAAATATAGCATTTTAATGGATATAATGAAATAACAGATTTTCTGAAAAATAAATAAAAAAAAGTATATCCAGAGTTTGTTATTCCTCCCCCTTCAATTTTTCAAGATTTTGCTCTTTATAATTTTGAGTGGAAATACCCACGAGGCATACCAGGGAGGTCGACAAATGCCTTTGATGTCGACCGCGGAGCATCCAGACTAGCATGCTGAGCCAACAAACAGCTGATCGGCACAGTGTGGCAGCCATTTTAATTTAAATGAAGTGACGATTACTTAAATCGCCGTTTCATTTTCCTATGCCAGGTAGCCTAATCTACATGCCTCTGTTGTCAGAGGCATGTAGTCTAGACATACCCTTAGATACATATTGTGTCAGAGCCAAAACCTTTGAGCTTCATTAGTCCAGTTTGGAGGCCAAAGTCTGAAATATCATTGCGAAAGATGTTTCTTCTGCTTTCATCTATTTAGTGTGATTGATAAAATGTATTTAATTCCTGTTTTCCACCTGTTCTTCATTCATAAGTTTAGCAGAGAAGAAAAAATAAAAGGGAGGGTCAACCTGTGGCTTTTGGTAGTAGTATGTTTTTTGTTTGTTTTCATTAGAACACTCTGAATTGCATGAATGGTTTGTGTAAGTTGGATAACATCTTGGCTATAGTGTATCTTACAGCAGCGTAGGTGGTAATCGTAATATTTAGCCTCCAGAACTCAGAATTTTTGCAGGTCTAGGGAAAACAGGATATATTATGATAGTTCATTTCCTCTGGCAGGATGGCATGTACATGAATGGATGCTGGTCTTCCTACTCCTCTCGCTGTCCCATATTTCCTTTTGTTTTATAGCAAGAGTAAGGCAATGAACTGAAGCTAGGAGTCTACATATAAAACATACTAAACATCCAGTGATGAAAAATATGAAGCTCGTGATTTTGTATAATGTAATCTGAACCTTAGACAATCCAGTTGGCATCTGGGTTAATTTAACTATGCTTAGTTTAACCTCAGAGATAGGCTAGAGAAGATAATTAGCATTTAGTGTGTATCACAGTATGTTAAGCCAGCTCCATAGATGATTTCTTTTGAATATTTAATCCTGGCTTTTAATGTCGGGGATGAACTGATTATATAACAAAAGTAATTGCCTTGACCAATCCTGTTTTTAGTACATCCAAGAGTTATCGTCTTGCCTTGTTTTCCATCCTTTGATTTTGAAATTTTTTTGGCATGATACTGTAGCCAATTCATGTGTTTTGAGTTAGGAGAACCACCCCTTATTGACTGCTAGGATTGCTTCAATATAATATCTGCTTAAAATGTGCATTATCTAATAATTGAAACTGAGAGTTTCCTGGTAAGCAGAGGTACTTACTGTCAGTGAGCAGCACCTCTGTTATACCATGAAATACCTTGCATATGCATTGATTCAATGTGGTACACAGCCCCTCAGAATGAATTACAGTATGGGACACTAAATCTCAACATGTCCTCTATTGTTTCTTTCTATCCCCCTTTTGCTCTGGGTTTTCTTATTTTTATTCAGTTATTCACCCACAATAATGTCCTCTCTTTCCCTAACCTCTAACCCTTGACTTTCTTAATTTGCACACCATTCTACTATACAAATGCTTTGTACTGCCATCTTCAGTGTCTCAGAGGTAAATAATATTTCTGACAACCTCTGCTGGCAGTAACAGTTAGAAGCATCCCTCTCCAAAACCTGAAGAATTATTTGTGAACTTCAGAGAAGCTCTGTGCTTTGTGTAAATAAATGAAAAATTGTATGTCTGATCATAAGAGGGAGAGCTGATAGTGCAGTTGATTCCCATAAAAACTCACCTTGTATTCATACACCTTGTATAATTGTTTCTGCTAGCATATCAAGTATTTTAATATATACTTTAATATATTTTATAGATACATTACAGTCCTTGAAACTTGTAAATGCAAGAAACTACTGCAATCTCTCTCAGACCATTGAAGGAAAATGCTCATTTTTAACTGCCCACATCATACACACTTTGGTAATCCTATACTATGCTGTCTAACAGAGCAATAAAACATGCCTGATATATTTTAATTGTAAAATGGTGCAGATATTGCATGTGACTGCATTTCAGTTTTGTTTTGGCTGTTCTTAATGATGTACTACAGTCACAAAACAAAAATCCCTCTGCTGCCTATCTCTTCATTACAGAGGTAGAGAGAAAGAAGCTCACCAAGCCAGAACTACCATAAAACATATCATTTTTTATCTTCTGAGGCAGTTGCCCTCTAATTTAGTAGGACCCAGTATAAAGAGGCAGACCTTCACCTTGTTCCATCAATGCTCTTATATTCAGACTGCTTTGGCATGTTTTCTAAAAGTCTTTCTAAACCCCCCTTTGTTACTTTTTATTCCTTTTGCAGTGTCATTGTAGTGAACATTGAGATTGTTTTTCCATGTTAAATCCCTATTTTCAGTTTAGAACTTTTTCTAAAAATGTCTTTCATATTGGTAGAAGTTTCTCTTGCTTTCCACAGCCTGTAACTGCTGCTGCTACTTCCTCTTCCTCCTCCCCATTAAATTGGCAATACTCGCACCAATTTTTGCATTTCTGAATGAGGAAAAAACCCCTCAGAGTTACTGAAGTTGACAAATCATGATTTAAAGACTTCGAGTTATAGAAAAAAAAATTCACACTAATTTACACTAATTTAAATTTTGCAGGTGACCCAGGCTCCTTGCTTAGAGGAAAGTGAAAACCCTCGAGAATCTCTGCCAATCTAACGTAGGGGGAAATTCCTTCCAGCTTCCAAATATAACAATCAGTTAGGTCCTGATCATGTTGGCAAGACACTTGGGAAAAAAATCTCGGTAGTAATGGAAATCCCTCCCAATCTAATGACCTATCAAATATTTGCTGCTAGCAGTTGCAAATCAGCTACATGCCTTCTATGTCTACCATATGTCTGCAACCTTTCCTTACTCTTTATAAGAAGGTAAAAGTGAAAAAGTCAGGGCTTGATTTTCCATTGTCTTTCACTCTTTTCACTCATTTAGATCTATGCTAAGTTAGTATTAAATTCTACCAAAGCAGAATGGTGGCATTTTACATCCCTTTGCTCTCGGGTGCAAATGACAGCAGTAGGTGCAAAATAAAGGTGAGCCAGACCCCTTATGTGCATAGGTGAAAATGGGTCAGTGAAGTCTGGTACAACATAACAGCAAGAAGCAGCCCTGATACTTGGCTGACATTAAAGCACTGCCATGGCACTACCGGCAGCTGCCCTTTGATCCAACAATTTAAAGAGCTTGGGACTTCCAGCCACCCCTACCACAGCTGCAGCACCTGGAACCCTAGCAGGAGCTCTAGGCCCTTGAAATTGACAATGGAGCCCTGAGGCTCCTGGCTTGCCAAAAAGAGCTGGCTAGGGGAGTCTGGTTTCCTACCCATGATCCTTCTGTCTGAAGCTCTGCCTCTGCTATCTTTGTCATGGGTAAGATAATTAATGTCTTTGTTTAGACCGAGGCGTAAAGTGTTGAATTTAAGCATGAATGACAGTTCAGAGGATTCTCTTTCAAGACTTACAAAGATAGCCTCCCCATTTATCACTTCTAATATCATTAGCTCACAGACATTTACCTCCCCCCCCCCCCATCCTCCTTCTGTTCTGAAATTTGATTTGTCCTTTTTATATGTGTTCATTTTTTTGATTGTATTCTTTGGTATATATGATTGCGCCAATTTTCTTCCACTATTTGATCTGAGGAAGTGGATCTGGCCCACGAAAGCTCATCACCTAATAAACCATCTTGTTAGTCTTTAAAGTGCTACATAGTCCTGTTTTTTGTTTCAGCTACAGCAGACTAACACGACTACATTTCTATCACACCTATATGTGGTGTTCATACACAATCCATTCCCACACATTTTGCGCGAGTATATACGACTGCAACAGTACAAGGCAGAAGAGAATCAAGTCTCCGTTGTCTTGGTTCTGCCCTAGTTATGGAGTGTAAATCATACTACACATGTTCTGCTAGGATAGATTGCTCTATATATATATATATATATATACATTCCCAAAGGGAATGCAGATTAACATATTATCATTGATAACTACATTTCATTCATTTTAATATATTCTATGGTGAATATTGAACAGCACTGTCTGTAAGAAAGCTATGGTCTCCTAATTTCTATGCTTTTCTTGGAGTGTTTCATTATAATGTAAAACAGAAGATGAGGTTATAAATTTATTTTCATAAAAATATTTAGTTCCATGTTTCATTAATACAAAAGTATTTTTGTCAGTTTGTGGGCTATAAATAGTACCACAGAGTGATTTTAAACACAGAGAGAAAGACACACACATATACACAGAAATTTAACATTTAATAATTAGGTTTGAACCATGTTTTCTTTAGGCACAATTAGTAAGGGAGAAGTTAAATTGCACGTATAAAGATGTATCTTTTTACAGATTGCTCCCAAATAGTTCTCAAGTTATCAGTACTATGGCTAACTTTATTATCTATTTTGAGAATTCATTAAAAATAATATCAGTCCTTCTTTAGGATCTGAAATAAGGTATATCAGTCTAGAAATACTTAAATTCCCAAGTCTAAATGCCAGTGGGGTTAATTCCTCTTAAACCTTTCCTAGATTGTCACTTTAAATCCCATCCCCTTTATTTTGAGAACAGTTTTAGAGATAAAGGTATAAAGGTCCTGTCTGGTCTGGGCACTTTTATTAAGCTTTTCTATATATATTTGAACAGAGTAGAGGTTTGTCGTTAGTCAAAATATTTTTCCACTGTAATTCTATGTTCCTTTTTTGGCGCTGATCCTCCCATCACTTGCAGATCCTATTAAACTGAAGAGGAGTTGTATATGTATGACTGATGAGTAGCTGAACTATATGTGGGTGTTGCTTTTCCTCCCTGGAGATGGTTGTATCAGAAGGAAAGAGAGAATGCATATAGTTTGTAAAAAGTCTCAGAGGGGTAGCCATTTAACTGTAACTGTAAAACTGTGAATAGTCCTGTGGCACCATAGAGACTATCAACTCTACAGAATCATGAGCTTTCTTGAGTAAAACCCACTACCATCAGATGAGTAGGAGATGAAGTGGGTTTACCACTCATGCTCTTACATATTTGTTAGTCTCTAAGGGTATGTCTACACTGCCACCCTAGTTCAAACTAGGGTGGCTAATGTAGGCGTTCAAAGGAAGGAAGGGAGGGAGGGAGGGAAGGAAGGAAGGAAGGAAGGAAGGAAGGAAGGAAAAATCTCTCTATATATGGGCTTTTAGAAATAAAGAGTCTACATCTTCTGCAATCATTTATAAAATGGCAGCATAGTGAATTGCTAATATTTAACATGCAACTCTGCATTCATTTTGAATTAGTGCAAAGGTCTGCCAGTTGGGAGAGCCAAGTAATAAAAGCAGAACTGTAAACCCAGTGTAGCCGGTAGTATAATTTAAAATATAAAAACAAAAGAACACCATTGTGATGACTCCTGATCCTTTGAAGATCCTACAATGTGTTCATAATAATCCGCAACTGATATATATATATATATATATACATTCATTCTTAGGATCACAAAACCATGGTATGTGTAGACAGTATAATATTACCACTAAGTACTGTGGCCACTCTGATCTACTTGCCGATACACTTGCCAGCTATCCGTGAATGCTTAAACAGTAATTACCTACCTTGTATGTGAGTTTTTTCAGTGCAAACCATAAGAAGTTCTACAAGTTATAATTATAAACTTAAAATTGTGGGAGGAAAATGTTCATACTTGATTAACAATGTAAAATAGAAGCAGAGCTCATTTATTATCCTAGAACTAAAAAAATTACTTTAATTTTAACTTACTATTTCACATGTTTAATTTTAACTTACTATTAAACTCTTATTACTCTTATTTTTGTTGGTCTTTAAGGTGCTGCAGAACTATTCGGGTTTTTTTAAAAAATTTTATCTCTTATTACATGTGCACTTTAATTGTAACACTAGAACTAGTCTAGAAGGGTCTTCCTTTCTGTCCATGGTAGGTCAGTTATATGGAGAGAAGTTTCATTAATGCCATGATATTTAAGGAGGTCATGGGTGTCAAAAGTTTTGAGGGGCAATTCAGACAAGTGAGGATTTTTGCCACTGCCTGCCCTACAACTATGGGTGCCTCACAGTGTTTTTGTGGCTGTAGCTTCCCACCTGGCATCTTCATGAGCAGCCTCTCAGCAGGTAGACTGCATACTTAAGGGACTGTATAGCCCCAGCCCCGGTCTACTGGAATGGCCCCAGCAATACATCAGCCACACTCTGGCTTCTACAACCAATAAATGATCACAACAAATTCCCAGTCTCCAATTGCCCCAGTACCATGTGTCCTGAAATGCCCAGCCCTCTCCTCAACAGCACAGAGAAATAATAAGAATTGTTGCTCCTGTCAAGAGACTGTACCACATCACAGCTTATTAACTTAACTGGGGGTATGTACACCCTTCTCTTTAAAAAATACTGAGTTGGATTATGGTAAAAGTTAGATATATTTATTAACAAAATATGTTTATGTGAGTTCAAGTGTAAGGAATGAAGAAACAGTTATATGTAAAAGAAAATTAAATACACTTCTAAAAATCTAAAACTTAATCTTGTAAGATACAGGCTTTGTCCAAGATAGTTTCTCTCATCAGTCATGTTTATTTCCAGCCATGACTGACTTTAGATCAGTCAGGACCTTCCACAAAAGTATAAGGAGCAGGCTTCCCTTGGACAGCACTTCACCTCTTACATGAAAGATCTTTACCTACATTTGATTTTTACTTGTATTCATCTTCAGATAGTTGAAACCAACCTCCCTTCCCTCCCCCACAATCTTATTTGAAGGACTATCTTTCTCACCTTGCCAGAGCACTAGCCTCTTGTGTCTGTCCATTGATGGATACCAAAGATGGCTTCTTTTTGGCTTATATCTTCCAAAGTTAAGTGACATTATTTCAAGAGAAAGGATGCCCACATGCTCTTCTTCCATTCTGTGGGCTTCCCACCACCTCGTATGATTTCAATATAAATGGAGCTTTCATTTTTTCTGATCTCACCATGCTTAATTTACATGAGATAGGTAGATAGCTGTGACATTCACTCCTCCCTGGGCAAACTGTGTACAGCCTAATATCAATAAATACCCAGAATTACTTTTATAGAGTTAATACATATATTTCACGATGATATCAATCACTAGTGTGTCATTAGCTTTCACAAAAGACTTCACTCTATAAATGTAATATAGTAATATTGTATACAATCATGTGATTCACTTGAGACTCAGCCAGCGGACCAAGCAGTAAACCCTTGAAAAGGATTCTTCTCTTCTCATACTATCTCCTCCCTGACTTATTAGTGAGGCTTTCCTCCACCTGTTGTTAACTTCATGGGTCTCTTTACAATATATGAAAATACATTCTCATTATCTTTCAAAGTACATTGACAGTAACTCCCAGGTGAGAATAACACATTCCTTTGTCTGCGCCAGGCCTGTTTATCAATCTCCTGGCATGCCTGGTTAAATACATTTCATCATTCATTCCAGCATGTTACAATTCTTAATACACACCACACATATATATCACACAAAAAAGATTAATGATCAGTGAATTATTATTTTTCAAATGATACCTAAATGTATATTTTACACATTGTTTAGACAATGGCATGTGAATACTGGTGTGGTTAGTATCACAATGGTTTTGATCCATCATTTTTTAACTAGGTAGTTAAATGTTTTTACTCAGTTATAACTTTACAATAAAGTATAACAATCAAAACTGAAATCGAGAAAATGGAAAGCAATCACCCATAAAATATTAATTACATTTAAAAATAAAATGTGAAGGTATGACTCTAGTGCCAAAGGGCATGCCTACATAGCAAGGCAAAAACCGAAATAAGTTACTCAACTTGAGCTACGATAATTGCAACGCTGAAGTCAAAGTACCTTAACTCAGCTTTTGTCACTGTCAGGAAATCCGAGAAAGAACACTCTTCCTCTGACTTCCCTTACTCCTCATATAATGAGGGTTACAGGAGTTGGAATCAGAAGTCCTTCAGTTTGACATTATGTTGATGTTATATCAAAATAATTGCTTTTAGTGAAGACATGGACTATGTTATTTCAGAATAACGTTAGTTATTGTGAAATAATGCTGTTATGTAGATATAGCCAAGGTGTTTAGCTAAATTTGGTTATGGGCGATATATTAGTCAGATCTTATATGTTTTCAAAACTGATTCATAGTTAGGAGTACCTCTATTTTTGAGTGCCCAACCTGAGGGGGTTTTAAAGAATTTCAATGGGTGAGTGTATAATACTTTCTGAACATCAGGCCCTTGATTGTGTGAAATGGGGAACCAAGTCTCCTAAAATCACTAATCAGTTTTGAAAAGGTAAACTCATGATACTAGGCTTATCATTATTATCATCAGTTAATTGAACATTTGAGTTTCCTTCATAATTTTATACTATTAGCAGGCAAAAGTAATGTATATTTATATCTAGTATGTCTTTATGTGCAATATTTTAATAGAAATTATAACTGTAGTCTCCACTCTGATTAACTGAAATTGTCTGGATAAAATCAACCAGATAATGGTATAGAAAACACGGCATACTAAAAGCCTGGGATAACTGCAGTTACAAAATGGAAAGGTGTGTGTGTATTAAAAATGGTCTTTTCCTACCTTCTTTTCAAAAGCCTCTCAAACTCATTAGTTTGTGTGTATATGTGCATGTATGTTCACAATGTAAATACTATGTGTGGTGGAGAAAGATTGACTTTGTTTCTGGTTTACAAATAAATATTTTAAAATAAATTGCATTGGTAGATTGGGCAATTTAAGGTCTTTCAGTACATTTGTACAGAAGGCATTAGTAAATGGAATGCTAAGTCTGAGTATTTCAGGACGTTTTATATAGAACCTTATCCTAAAGTGGATGAAAGTGTATATGCTTCTGACTATCAAACGTGTATAAAATGATTTGGGAAATAAAGAAAGCCCAGAGAATCAATTTCACAGCCGGAGTGCAAACCTAAAAGTATATCAGTGTTATGCAGATATAATAACCACTGGCAATTTTTGATAGTCTTGCTCTTCTGTAGCTTGTAATTTTGTGTCTGGTTGCCTTCAATAGAGGAGTTGCACGTTGTAAAATGTATGCTTTTTTTCTGATTTTTAGTGTGCTTCTCTTTAAGAACAGGGATACAAAAAAGTCTAGAAACAAATAGAAGAGGGTTTTTTTCATAAGAAATATATGTGTAACAAATATGTTTAAGGAAAGAATGGCTATTCAAAATAAATTTCACGAAATATGGTATGCTATTACGACTTGGATTTCTCCTATTTTCCCACTATACTTTTGCTAAAGCATATTTAGAACTATTTTCATGTTTGTTTCATTATATGATCTAAAGTTAGCTAATGATATTTAGAAATTCACAGTGTATATGCTGATCACATATGACAGACTTGTGATTTGGCTCTTACAAATTAGCCCTGTTTAAAAAAGGGATCATGTAATTCAGTATTGTGTATGAATAACTGATGAATGGAATGCAGCTTTTGTCTTTCAAACAGTATTGCATCTTTTTTTTACATTCCACTTTGTTTATAAACTGTAAAGTACACATCAAATATTTATGCTTTGACAGACTTCATCTATATTTTGTAATATAAAATAACATTTTCTGGCAGGTGTGATATTGTGCAAGCAAATACTTTTTCAACATGACATGGAACTACCAAGATGTTTTAACTGTTGGGCAAAGAGCAAACTGGAGAAGATGGAATAGATGGCCTAACTCTTCCATTGCAATCCCCTACATAGGTGCATGAACGAGTATTTTCTCAGGTCTTACCTCCTCTAACTTTCTTTCTTTCAACTGGCAACAATAAGAAATGGGAATGTGCACAAACACCTTGTCTAGCAGCATTACCATGTAGTTAGGAAGTAGAAGGATGAAATTCATCCCTGTGCAAAGAATTTGTGTCAGTTAAGCTCCAATGAAGCTATATTTTGAGGTTGCGTGCTGCAGAGGCCTTCTGCTGGCCCTTTGCATAATCACAGAATCATAGGAATGTAAGACTGGAAGGACCATGAGAAGTCATTAAGTGGCAGAATTAAGTAAACATAATGGAAGTTGGGGATTCTACAACCTCTTTTGGTAGCCTATTGCACAGTTTAACTACCTTTATAATTAGAAAGTTTTTCCTAATATCTCACCTAATCTTCCTTGCAGCAAATTAAGTCCATTGTACTTCCTCTACCTTCAGTCGACATGAAGAGCAGCCGATCACATTTCTCTTCATACCAGTTCAGTTTGACAGCAAATCATTGATAATTACTCTTTGAATACAGCCTTTCAAAAAGTTATGTGCCTACCATGTAATAATTTCATCTAGATCACAGTTCCCTATTTTGCTTCTGAGAATGTCATGTGGGACTGTGGAAAAAGCCTTATTGAAATCAAGATATGGAATATCTACTGTTTCCCCAACTAGGTCAGTCATTGTGTCAAATAAGGAAATTGTTCTTAACAAATCCATGCTGGATATTCCGTGTAACCTTGTTATCTCCCAGGGACTTAACATTTTCAATAATTTGTTCCAATATCTTTCCGGGTATCTAAATTAAGCTGACTGATCTATAATTCCCTGGGTCCTCTCCTTTCCCCTTTTTTATGATAGTGTTTTCCCTCTTCCAGTTGTCTGGAAAACACCCCTCCTTCAGGAGTTCTCAAAGATAATTGCTAATCATTTCCAAATTGCTTCAACTAATTCTGTAAATTCCCTAGCATAAATTTCTTCAGGCCTTGATGACTTGAATATATCTAACTTACCACAATACTGTTTAACCTGTTCTTTGCTGATTTTTACTTCTGTTGTTTCCCTGCTTCCTCCTTGTTGCTAATATTAATTGTATTGAATATCTGGTCACTACAGTATTAGCCTCTTTAGTAAAGTCTGAAGCAAAATGGACATTAAACACTCAGTTTTCTTGGTAGCTTTTAGCGCTCCTTCCTCACTAGATAGAGGACCCACATTTTCCTTTATCTTTCTTTTGTTCATAATGGCTATGTCTAGACTGGCATGATTTTCCGCAAATGTTTTTAACGGAAAAGTTTTTCCGTCAAAAGCATTTGCGGAAAAGAGCATCTAGATTGGCATGGATGCTTTTGCTCAAAGGACTTTTTTGCGGAAAAGCGTCTGTGTCAATCTAGAAGTGCTTTTACGGAAGAAAGCCCCGATCACCATTTTCGCCATTGGGGCTTTTTTGCGCAAAACAGTTTTTAGCTGTCTACACTGGCCCTCTTGCACAAATGCTTTTGCACAAGAGGGCTTTTTCCCGAGCGGGAGCAGCATAGTATTTGCACAAGAACACTGACAATCTTACATGAGATCATCAGCAACTGCTTTTGCGGAAAAACTTGCCAGTCTAGATGCAACCATTATGTTTAAAGAAGCACTTGTTACCTCCTTGCTGTTTTTTGACATAAAATTCAGTGGTGAATTTCATTCTACTAACTAGATTATGGCACATTTTGTACACCTGCACAGGGGAGTAAAAAAGTGAAAATCAACCCCTTACTATGACACAGATTATGTGTGGGTGACTGTATGTGGCAGAGCACATGTGTGTGTGTGTACAGTGACTGTGTGAATGAGGCAGAGAGACTGTGCAACAGATTGTGTATAGCCTCAGAGTGAGTGTGTGTGTGTGTGTGTGATGACAGTATTTGTGCACAGGAGGCAGAGAAAAAGTCTGTGGCACAGAGATTGGATGTGGGTATGCACAGAGGCTGTGCGTTTGTGTGTGAGTGTGTGTATCTATGACAAACTGGATGTGTGATAAACTGGGTGAAAGAAAGAGAAAGTAAGAGTTGGCTGGTGAAGAAATCTTAAGAATAATGCACTGCCTCTTTGAGAAACACTTCTCTTGGTCACCATTCATACCACAGGGTGGAGCAGCTCTCTTGTGTGTCGCTCTCGCCAATCCCCTGCTCTGCAGAGATTGGACACAGTGTAGGGAGGCACCCTGACACCAGCACTGCCCTCTTGTCCTCTCTCCTGCCCTTCCTGCCTCTACCCCACACAGCAAACAGGAAGTTCCTGGGACCATCCTGGCTGCAGGATAGAGCAAGGGCAATACATGGGTTCTTGCTGGTTATAAGTATACTCGCTTTCCTAATCAGCTGGGTGGCCCAGATATAAATGTTGAGCAGACTGGGATTCAGTTTGCAGGCTATATTTTGCCCACCTCTGTCTTACTCCCTTCTGCTAGATATTCATGTTGTGCATAGCTGTATGAAGGAGCTAGGTACAATTTCCACACTTCTCATGAAACTGCTACTTGAAATTGTCACCTTTTACTCTGGTAAAATCTCTGTATATAGTAAAAGGAATAAACAAAACAACATATATAAAATCCCATTGTATTTTGGCCTGCTTTTTTAATTTTTTGAGAACCATGTTCTGTAATGCATAGTTGCATTCACTTTTATCCATGATCCATAATATGTTCAGGTAGTTAATTTATTGAATTTGCCTATTTTCCAAAATAGGCACAAATTCTAAAACCACATCATTTATTTGAAAGGCAGTAAAACATTAATTTGATTTCCCTGGATTTTGAATTTCCCATCTTATCAGGCTTTTAAATGTACATCTCTCATTAATGCTAATATACTAATGATGCTGATGTCACAATATGCTTTCCATTTTCCTCCCTCCTGCTACTTGAAATTGTCACCTTTCACTTTGGTAAAATCTGACTCTGTGGATTCCCAGCTCTGAAGGCAGCACAGAAGTAAGTGTGGCAATACAGCAACCTCCCTAAAATAACCTTGTGCCCCCCCCTTCTAGAACTCTTTGGGTCAGGACCCTGAATTTAAGAAATGCTGGTCTCCCTGTGAAATCTGTGTAGTATTGCGTAAAGACACAAAAAACAGATTTTATGAGGTGAGATTTCATGTTCCATGATGCATTTTTTAAGGCTGTGAATTTGGTATCTGACCTGTTAGGGAAAGAAGTTTTGTGTTCTGTCACAGAACAGATTGACTGAAAAGGGGTAAAGGTTTGTGATGCATTTGATGGAAGGAGAGACAAATCTATAGTTTTGGAGGGCATGGGTGAGAGGAAGGGAGTTCTAAAGGCATACTCATCTTCATTACCTCATGATTGAATGATACTTTATGCTTTACATACTGTATTTATATTACATTGTAACTATTGGCTGTAAGTTATACAGTATTCATTCATTACAGTTCATTAAGTGAAACAAATTGAATGTGATTGGTTAGGTTTGAGCATTAGAAGTATCAGAAAACACAATGATTTTACATATCTGAACGTAGTGTATGAAATGGAAAAATATGAATTTTAATGCTTCTTGGCTTCTTGGGTTCAGAATTCACTGATTTTTGTAATGAATAAATAATCTAATTTTGCTCTCCCAGAGGCTACATTTCTCAGAAGAGTTGTGTAATACAAGCTTTATACTGGTTGCATATCTACTTATATTATATATATAATTTTCTCTGCCAGGTCTAGTAAATTTTCATGATAATCATTGGGACCATTTTCCCCTTTAAAGGGAAAATAATTTTCCTTCATGGATAAAGTATACTTCTCAAATACTTTAGGTAAGACCTGAAAGTAGCAGCATACATATAATAAAAGAAATATTTAAATGTTTTAGATGACATTTTTTATATTATTACTATGATATCTGAAGGTATGTCTACACAGCAACATGATTTTGAAATAGTGTTATTTTTAAATAACTTAGTCCATGTCTACACAGTGGGCAGTTATTTTTAAATAATGTCAAAATACTGTCAAGCTCGAAGACTTCTGACTCTGACTCCTGTACCCCTCATTGTAGGAGGAGAAAGGAAAGTTGGAGGAAGAGTGCTCTATTTTGAAATAAGTGCTGTGTAGATGCTCCCGATTTGAAAATAAGCTACGCAATTGACATAGCTCAATTTGTGTAGCTTATTTCGAGTTAAGCCCTGCTGTGTAGATGCATCCTGAGAGAGCAAACTCAGTAAGTATTGTTTTGCTCCTGTAAATATAGTGTCTTTTTCAGAGACAAAATCATATTATGTTTTCAAAATCATATTTGTTTTTAAACTGAACTATTTTTATTTGTTAGGATATTGGTTTGGGAGACCTGAAGATAATGTAAACATGTGGAAAATAGAGTTTAAAGTGTACATCTTTGTGTACATATACATGCATACAATATTTACACATACACAGTAATTATATTAGCATAGCGACTAGAGTAGCATCTGTGAGTTATTGATTTCCTTCACTCCAGTCTTTCTGATTTCAGATTCAGCTATGTGACAAGGAATGTTTGTTAGCACTGATCAATGATCTCTTTGCAGTAGATTGCAACCGTGCCAATTTTATTAGCTCTCTCAGCAACCTCAGATACCAAGGAATTGTAGACATGACAATGGCCCTCTAGAATGCATTAACTTGTTGAGTGCCTTCACTCCTTTCTAGTATGAGGAATACAGCAAGTATCTTCATGCAGTTACTGAGATGATGGAATAAGTTGTAGGTTGGATGAGGGGTACCTGACAGGTCACACTTAATCTCGATGAGGCCAAGGTAGTATTAGACTTGAAGCAGGGAGGGAGGGACATCAGCAACACGGGCAGTATAATTTGAACAGCCTTGCCAGAAGGTATCCAAGCCTTATTTGCACCATAAGTTCTCTATCTAGTACTCCTCCTTGATTTCTGTCTACTAATGGAAGCTGGCTGGTACCTACAGTAATCAATGCATCATTCCAGATTAATTTGGTAAGGGGAGCAAAGGCAATTATTTTTGTCGTATACCAAAATTGCTACAATGATTCATGCTTCAGTCACCTCAAAATGAAGCATTACAGCCATGATCTCTCTGAGCCTGATCCAAAAACCTGTGATGCTAACACAGGTTGTTTCAACTGAGAAGAATAGGAGTACCTTGTAATCATGATAAAAATAGTCTAGTTTCTGTCTTCATTGCAGAAAAGTATCATTTTGTAAGTAAAATATCTTGTATAAAATAGCAAAATCTCCAAGTACTTAAGCGGATGATGGAAACGACAATCATATAGGAAGTGTGTTGTCAAACCAGCAAATTATGAGACTTATCAAGCTATAGAGTTGTGTGAAAGAACACTATAGAAACAGTTGAGGAAATTGGGAAGGTGCAATACCTGAGAAGTTGCAAAATTGCTTAAGGAGGAAAATACTGCTAATATCAGTTCAAAAACTGTGAGGAAAGTGATAAGGAGAAAAGAATTGAATGTGGGACTAGCCTATAGAAACTAACTCTCAGTACAAATCAATGTAATTAAAAATTTCTCAAGTGACATGGGATATGCTGAAAGTTATGGAATGAAGTTTTATTGTGTTTTATTTTTGTGTACTCATATTCATGTTCCAGACTGTTGGAAAAGTTTCCATATGGAAAAGGGTTGGAAAAGTCATAAGAGAAAGATGACTGCTGAGCATGATGGAGGTTGTTACACGAACTGTATTTCGTCAAAAGGACAATTAAAAGATATGAGCATCTCAAATGGTCTATTTGGAATAATACTCCTCATCCCCCCGACCCAATCAGGACAAGAACAGAGACATCTATGTGCCTTTTCAGTGTAAAGAAAGATTGTGACCAAAATCCTAAGGATAGTTGAAAGATCCGTATTTCTATACATGGGAGCTCTGTACCAGTATGACTGATAGTAGGAACGATTAGGGTAGTTCAAAGGGCTCTGCAACACTCTGGTCTCATGCAGCTGAAGGAGGAAAGAGTGATTTCATAATTATTCACTCTGAACCTTTTGCATATATTAGTCCCTCTCTTTTGCATGGAAGACTTGTTGAATTTACTGCTGCCCTAATCCGTTTTGTCTATGTCTTCTTGCCATCCCAAAATTCTGTGAGAGTACAGAGAAGGCTGGGAATGGGGTCAGAAAGTGTTCCACTAGGTGAGTGCTTTTCTGCCCCCCATTACTCTGGTGTAGGGAAAGACTTTTAGCCCCAAGAGTCCCATTATCCCTTTGTGATGTTGGCTCAGTTTCAGAACTAGCAGCTGGCTCCCATCTCTCTTCAGGCCACTTGTCTATCCATCAGCTAAATAACAAATTCCAACTGCCAGGCTTAGGTTGCCAAGGTAGAAGGCAGACAGGGAGTGGGCAGCAGTAGCAGCAGTATATAGAGCATGACACCACCAGAAGAGGGAGCCCCTCTCAGGAATTAGTTATGTGCAGACCAAGTCAAGGCAGGTCAGGGTAAGCTGTCTGGCTGTATTCCTGTGATTTTTTTTCACTGTTATTAGTTAAGTGAGTTGAATCAAGTATAGTGATATGAAGAAAATGGAATCTAAGAAAAATGTCATCAACAAGCAACTGTAACAGTGAATGGTGTACACCTAGAAGGAACTGTTTCCTAGTTTAACACTCTTCCAAAATGATTTCACTAAAGGTGAAAGCAACAGGAAGCTGTAAAACATGGAAGGCGGTGATGAAAAAGAAATCTCAAAATATGTATTTTGCTTACATTGGACATCCATCTAAATAGCTAAATATCCACGGATGACTGGAGTCAGGTTGACACAGTTACATGAATTTTGACAATCACTATTAAGCATCAGATTCTACTAATCTTACAATGAGGACAGCTCTACACTAAAAGGGAAAGTTGTTAATTATGTAGGTGGAGTCGACGCACCTTTTTTGAGTTTCTCTGCCATCCGTACAGCAGGAGGCTGATGAGAGCAAACACTCCCATTGGCTTCCCATACTCCTTGTAAGAGAAGGAGTACCGGCTGCCAATGGGGGTACCCTCTGAGTTCAATTTAGTGGGTTTTTACTAGACTCACTAAATTGAACTCCAGAAGATCAATTGTGGCAATGTTGATCTCCCGCCCACCGCAACCCTTGAAGACATAGCCTGAATTAGTTGCTGACAACATGAATAATCCCATTGATATCTATGGGGTTGTTCACCATTTAAACTATCATACAATGTAAGTGTGGCAGAATCAAGTTCTAAACCATTGATTGATATTACTAAACTTTATTATCTGTTAAGGAATACATCTGATAATACTAAACATCACTGTTAAGGAATATTAGCTGTTTTTTTTTTCTTCTTGTTCTTAATCCCCATAATCTGTAAACCTTTGGAGCAAATTGTATGTTTCCTCTTTTTTCTTATCATTGGCTTTTGTAAACACATTAGCTGAAATGCAGTTCATGAACATATTTTTGTATTTCATCCTGGGTAGCTAAATGGTTCACTGACAATGTGTGTAACAGATCCATCTAAGTAGTTTTATTTCTGTTCTGAGATTATGGTTCTATTTGTTTCTCCAAGTTCAAAATATTTCACTGAATTGTTTTCTGAGCCATGATTTGGATTGTCTTTGAACAAGAATAAAATAGAAAATGAAAATGTGAGTATAAATAAGTTTCCACATGCAAACCTAATCCTCAATAATGAGAAACTTTATCCTGAAGACTAATTTAAAGAACAGCATGATTGTTTACTTGATACTAATGTTGACTCAGTAGTGTTGAATTAACCACTGATTTTAACTCAATTACAAAGTTTTTATAATTCTAGATTTATATCTGGGCTATCCCATGTATTTGCATCATCGTGACATATGGGTGGTGTGATTTTGAATGATATATGAAGAAAACAGATAAATGCCAGAACGGAGTAAAAAGCTACTATCTCAGGAATTCAGAAATTTTTATGTAAAGAGAGAGCTTTCTCTAAACAAAACATATTACTGTTGTTGAAATCCAAATTAGATCACAGCATTTATAGAACTTGACACTTGTGTTCATTAGGCATTATGGGTTTTTGAGTGTGATCCAGTGTCCATCAAAGTCGATGTAAAGATCTATCCTAACTTCTTTTTGATTTAGATCAGACCCTAACATTGTTCATTTTGTTTACTTTCTGGCACTTCAACTTAAATAATAGTAACTGTTCCACTTGTGTATTATTAGCATTTCTTTTTAAATTTATTACAATGAAAATCTATGTTAAATATGGTGCCTAAGCTCTCTCTGGCATGAAGTTCCTGCAGTTTATTTAGATTCATTTTGTATACTTGACATCCTGGAATCTCTAAATTACCTAATAAAAATGAAAATTAAATATGTGGAGGAAGAAAATATTAAAAGGATAATTATGTTTTGGTAACTGTGTACAAAACATTTAATATGCTTTTGCCACGTGCAGGGTTTTTTAAACATCAGTACAAAAAATTATATTTTAAAATGAAATGATCCATGTTACAGTATATTTGATTCACAGGTAATTAATCTGGCACACTTTTTTAATTTCAGCACTGTAATAATTTTACATTATAGTCCACAAAATGATGCAATTTTCTAACAGAGTCATTATCTCACTGATTTTTATTAGGTCTGCATGTAGTTTTGAATTTTTGTTAAACAGAGACAAATTAAGGTCCAAACCTGTCTTCATGAAAGGAATGGAAATTGTGCCACTCATTTTAATGGGATACGGACCAGACCCTTAATTATGTTTTTCTGCCATTTTAGTATGTAGCTCTAGCTCAAAATATTTTCATTATTAAAATGTATTGCAGTCTTTCTCAAATTCTGACATTTACAGCCAGATGCTTAGATCATCATTTACAAAATGAGTTATTTGGGCAAGGCAGACAGATGGAAATGGAACAATGAGACTGTTTCTGAATATGAATGAACACAATTCCCACTACTAAGCAAAACCCCTAAATTTATTTTCTTTCTAAATGTATTTCCAATAAGACTACATCCCCACTCGCTGTTTGGAAAAACTTCTCTGGCATAGACAGGAAGATCAAACTTTGGGCTAGTTTGTTAGAACTTCTGTTGGTTCGTGGTAGAGAGAGCAGGCTTGGGCCTTTCTGTCTCATACACATACCCAGATCAGATTGGGGACATCATTCTCTAAGCCCATAATAGCCCAAGGATTGCCAAGAAATTCCTCAAATCTCTGGCTATCCACAGAAGACAGGAACATTTGCACAGATTGCCAGTACTTTTTTGTGCTACCCCAGAGCCCTCTTTAATGCTGGTAGAGTGTGCGTCCCTTTTCCCCCCCAATTTGTTTCTTGGATCTCCCCACCTTCAGGGTGTTTCACAGCATAAAACCACTTTATGCTTATGTGAGTGAGCATCATATTAACAAAGGGAATGCCACACCTGTTTCAAGGGAGATGATGTACTAGAGGACAGCCTGTCCTCCTTCCTGTCCCAATACCGTGGAACTTAAGGAACAGGATTCTGTTAGAAGTCAGTGGTCCTGTTTCCCTATTGCCTTGCACCTTGTGTCTTCACTTACCAAGTGAATACAAACAGGCCATGAAACTCTACTAAATGAGAACTTTCCATTTACTGACACCGGTGATAGTTTTCTTATGTCTGTTCTATGCTTGCTCTGCACACAAGTATATAAGAGAAAAAGGTGTAGCATACTGGAGATTCATATCTAGAGATGGACAGAACATACACCTAGAATCCATCACCCTCTCTGACATAGAAATCTCTCCCATTGAATAGAAATTCTGCAGTGTATCAACCTTCCAGGACATACATCTGAGAGCATGATTTGACTCTGGTTTTGCAGGCAGCAATAGGTTCCACTTGCTTTTGGAAGTTATCAAAACATGAAACAAATTTCATATAGCAGTTATGTAAACTTTATTTAGGGCTTACTTTACGATATTTACTTCCTCAGTGAATTAGTATCTGAGACAAGAAGAAAGCTGTACCGTGCAACAGCTAACCCCCAATCTTCTCAGTGCATTAATATACTCTATTTCCGCATAAAAGTGGATACTGTAGGATTAAATGTACTATAACTGTACTATTTGTATTCTGGCATTTCTTTGTTGGGTGATGATTTATGTTGTCCACATGGGAATCACAAGGGAGTCACAATGTTTGCACTCTTGGGATGAGAAGGCGGGGGAGACTGTCAATCTAATATACCTATAAAACCTAACTAATTCCATTCTTATATACCACTAGGATAGCCAAGCATTATAAACAACCTAATCTTGTTACCAGAAAATCTTCTTTTAAAATGTGCTTAGATTTATTACACCATTTGTTTCACTATGAACCATGCAGTAGCAATCTTTGCACTTTATATGAATGCACTATGCTGCTTGATAGCTGTTAAAATCCTGTGATAATGAATGAGACTTCTCAAGCTGAAACATTTATAGACTTCAGCTGAAGTATTGTTTTATTTTTACATGCAGAGACTGATTTCTTTTTTCTTTTCTTGCTTGCATTTTTTTTAAGAGTTCTATCCCTTAAAGCTATTGACCTACAATTTTGGGGCACACTCTTCTTGCACACGCCTTTTTAATCCTTCAAAACTATTGCCTGGCACTATATGACTTGCAACCTATAGCTAGCTCCTTTCCAGTGAAAGAGCAAGGCCTAAACAGTTTTGAATGTCTGTACCATATTTATAGGTCCAGTAATGCCTTCAACACCAGAAGGTTGAAAAAGCTACCAGAGGAGAAGCTGTTCTGGATTTGGTTTTAACAAATAGGGAGGAACTAGTTGAGAACTTGAAAGTGGAAGACAGTATAGGGGACAGTGATCACGAAATAATAGAGTTCATGATCTTAAGGAAAGGTAGAAGGGAGACCAGCACAATTGAGGTAATGGATTTCAGGAAGGCAGATTTTGATAAGCTCAGAGAACTTGTAGGTAATGTCCCATGGGAAGCAAGACTGAAGGGAAAAACAACTGAGGAGAGTTGGAAGTATTTCAAAGGGACGTTGTTAAGGGCCCAAAAGCAAACAATTCCGCTGTGTAGGAAAGATAGAAAATATGGCAAAAGACCAGCTTGGCTTAACAAGGAGATCTTGCACGATCTCAAAATAAAAAAGGAGTCATATAAAAAATGGAAACTAGGACAACTAACAAAGGAGGAATATAGGCAAGCAACACGGGAATGCAGGGGCAAGATTAGAAAGGCAAAGGCACAAAATGAGATCAAACTAGCTACAGGCATAAAGGGAAACAAGAAGACCTTTTATAAATACATTAAAAGCAAGAGGAAGACCAAGGACAGGGTAGGCCCACTGCTTAGTGAGGAGGGAGAAGCAGTAACAGGGAACTTGGAAATGGCGGAGATGCTCAATGACTTCTTTGTTTCGGTCTTCACCGAGAAGTCTGGAGGTGTGCCTAACGTAGTGAATACAAGCAGAGAGAGGGTAAGTTTAGAAGATAGGATACACAAAGAACAAGTTAAAAATCACGTAGGAAAGTTAGATGTCAGCAAGTCACCAGGTCCTGATGAAATGCATCCCAGGATACTCAAGGAGCTGATAGAGGAGGTATCTGAGCCTTTAGCTATGATCTTTGAAAAATCATGGCAGACAGGGGAGATTCCAGAAGACTGGAAAAGGGCAAATATTGTGCCCATCTATAAAAAGGGGAATAAGAACAACCCAGGAAACTACAGACCGGTCAGTTTAACGTCTGTCCCAGGGAAGATAATGGAGCAGGTAATTAAGGAAATCATATGCAAACACTTGGAAGGTAATAAAGTGATAGGGAATAGCCAGCATGGGTTTGTGAAGAACAAGTCATGCCAAACTAATCTGATAGCTTTCTTTGATAAGATAACGAGCCTTGTGGATAAGGGAGAAGCGGTTGATGTCATATACCTAGACTTTAGTAAGGCATTTGATACGGTCTCGCATGATATTCTTATTGATAAACTAGGCAAGTATAACTTAGATAGGGCCACGATAAGGTGGGTGCATAATTGGCTGGATAACCGTAGTCAGAGAGTTGTTGTTAATGGTTCTAAATCCTGCTGGAAAGGGATAACAAGTGGAGTTCCTCAAGGGTCTGTTTTGGGACCCGTACTGTTCAATATCTTCATCAATGATGTAGATATTGGGATAGAGAGTACGCTTATTAAGTTTGCAGATGATACCAAACTGGGTGGGGTTGCAACTTCTTTGGAGGATAGGGACATAATTCAAAATGACCTTAGCAAGTTAGAGAAATGGTCAGAGGTAAACAGGATGAGGTTTAATAAAGAGAAATGCAAAGTGCTCCACTTAGGAAGGAACAATCAGTTCCATACATACAAGATGGGAAGCGACTGTCTAGGAAGGAGCATGGCGGAAAGGGATCTAGGGGTCATAGTGGACCACAAGTTGAATATGAGCCAACAGTGTGATGCTGTTGCAAAAAAAGCAAATATGATTCTAGGTTGTATCAACAGGTGTGTTGTAAGCAAAACTCGTGAAGTCATTCTGCCACTCTACTCTGCACTAGTTAGGCCTCAGCTGGAGTACTGTGTCCAGTTCTGGGCGCCACATTTCAAGAAAGATGTGGAGAAATTGGAAAGGGTACAGAGAAGAGCGACAAGAATGATTAAAGGTTTAGAGAACATGACCTATGAAGCCAGGCTTCATGAACTGGGCTTGTTTAGTTTGGAAAAAAGAAGATTAAGGGGGGACATGATAGCGGTTTTCAAATATCTAAAAGGGTGTCACAAGGAGGAAGGCGAAAATTTGTTCCTCTTGGTTTCTGAGGACAGGACAAGGAGTAATGGGCTTAAAGTGCAGCAGGGGAGGTTTAGATTGGACATTAGGAAAAAATTCCTAACTGTCAGGGTGGTCAAATATTGGAATAAATTGCCAAGGGAGGTGGTGGAATCTCCCTCTCTGGAGATATTTAAGAACAGGTTAGATAGACATCTGTCAGGGATGGTGTAGACGGAGCTTGATCCTGCCTTGAGGGCGGGGGGCTGGACTCGATGACCTCTCGAGGTCCCTTCCAGTCCTATTATTCTATGATTCTATGATTCTTTCCGCAGCAAAGTAATTTCTCAACATGTGTGACTAGATATGAATAAGTCACACCCATGTTGAACAGCTATTCTGTTAATCCCAACAAAGTCAAGAAGTCTGCTTTCAGAGCAGAATAAGGCGCCATGTAATGCATCACCTTATTTGAGAATCATAAGTGACAAATGCTAGTCATATCACTTGGGCTATCTCTGCCTAAGTGAAGATTGTTACTGCCATGATTGATCTTCTGGAGTTTGATTTAGTGGGTCTAGCTAACACATATTAACTTGAAGTCAGAGGGTGCCCCTGCTGGCTGCTGGTACTTCTGCTAGTGGAAGGAATAAGGGAAGTCAGTGGAAGTGTTTGTGCCCATTGGCCTCCTGCTGTGGGGACTATGGGGAAATGCGAAACAAGGTACATCAACTCCAGCTATGTAATTAACACAGCTGGAATTGAGTATCTTCATTTGACCTTCCCTATGACTGTGAAAACCTAACCTTAATGTACTCCTGGATGAGACTCAGAGGCTACAGGGAGGCGGGCAGCATGAGAATAGAATAGAATAAAATAGAAGTAGCAGAAAATTACTCTAAATTACTCCTGCTCCTCAGGATATGATATGATATGATATGATATGATCCTGTTGCCAACAGCATCATGCATGTATACAGTAAATGGTGCACACTAGTAAATGTCAGGTGTTTATTTTAGATTGTGGAGATGCTTTGAAACCTTATCACTAGTGTAGTGATCCCTGTGGAAGTTTGCCAGGATGAATATTGATAAAAATCCTGAGTCTTTCAACTGTCACTGCCCAATCAAGACAGAAAACCCTGGTTAGGGAGAGTTCAAGATCAAACTGAAGTAGAAGAGAGAGGAGTTGGGCATTATTGTACTGATTCCACTGCAAGTAGTGCATACATTACACATTTTTGATGATTATTCAGTTTAATTATGGTCTTGCATCCCCAGTGTTTCATTACAAAGTAATAAATTGCATTATCTCGTAATGACAAGTCCAGCGGTTTAACCTTCAGTAGTAGGATAGTTCTCGTACTTAACACCACCTGGCAATTACTCTAGTGCTTCGTTTCTGCTTGGAGAAAGAATGGGACTCTAAGCAATATTATGACTTGTCCTAAGGTCTTCCTTCTTTCCAAGAATGCAATCGTAAAACAATCTAGGGATGCATCATGCCCTCAGATTTTTTTAAGCAGAATTTTCTATCAATGTCAATGCTTGGGATCAGATTATACTTTCAGATTTCATTGTTTTCATCAAGCTGTTTTTCAGATCAAGGTATCAGATAGACAGTGATATGTAGGGAATTCAAATGTAGGCCCTGGTCCTTTAAACATTGAAGACATGAATAATTTTGCTCATTTAAGTAGTTCTATATACTCAATCACGTGAATAAGTATTTTCAGTTTTTGGCCCTTTTGATTTTATGGGGTTATTAACACAATACGATTTTATTAAGGGTAGATTCATAGCCACAGTCTGATACAGTTTAAATTTTAAAAACATTTGCCATGCCACACATTTTTTATATGCTGGAAAGTTTATTTTGAATCTTATTATGCAGATGTGAAAAACAGTGATGGCTGTACAGCATATCAAGCAGTGCTTCTGCTTATTTTCTCTTCAATTCATTGTACTAGAGTCAAATGCTACGTATTGTAAAAATTCACTTGTTCTGAAAATATGAATATTTTTATCAACTGTTTTTTTCAATAGATAATTGCTAATAATTTATAGCTTAATTTTTAAAATTGTATGAAGGAATGATGAAACTAAGGAATGTTGTCAGACATAACTGTTGCTTTGTTTCTGAGAAAATGATCACAATGAATCAATGACTAATCGATATAGATGCTTATAAGAAAGCGTGAAATAGGTATGTTTCTGATCAGGTGCTATACCATTTGTGATGATATGGGCCAGACTGATCACCTGTTTTTAAGAATCAGGAAGGAATTTGTCTCAGAGGATTAAATTCCTCCGTTTGGTGGGATGTATCGTTCTCTTTGCAGCCTGCTGGAGGCAGGATTGGGTTGGAAACAGGAGGGCTGTCTCTAGACTACACTTCTCTGTCGACAGAGAGATGTAGATGAGGCACATTGAAATTGCTAATGAAGCAGGGATTTAAATATCCCATGCTTCATTAGCATAAACATGGCTGCTGCTTTTTTTCGAAACAGAGCTTTTTCGAAAAAAAGGTAATCTAAATGCAGATCTGTCGAAAAATAAACCCTTTTTCAAAAGATCCTGTAAACCTCATTTTTTGAGGAATACAAGATCTTTTGAAAAAGGGTTTATTTTTCGACAGATCTGCATTTAGATTACCTTTTTTCGAAAAAGCTCTGTTTTGAAAAAAAGCGGCAGCCATGTTTATGCTAATGAAGCACGGGATATTTAAATCCCTGCTTCATTAGCAATTCCAATGTGCCTCATCTACATCTCTCTGTCAACAGAGAGGTGTGGTCTAGACGTACCCTAGGATTCAAAGCTCAAATAATGTTATTGCAACAGCTTACTTGTTGGAATTTGTAGCCAGTGTCCATTGTGGATAAAGGCTAAAAGAGCCAGCTCTCAGAGGTAAATGAGACCTGGCATTTTATTGCTGGATCTTGATCATGTGGGGAGGAGTAGCCTGAAGTATTTGAATAATGAGGTGGATGCCCTCAATTTTGGTATTATGCTTGATTATGTGTGTGGCAGGTGAGGCCAAGTCTATATTGTAGGCCAGGAGGGTCTAACCAGAGCTGTTGTTTGGTTTGTGGTTAAAGACTTATAAACAATTAAATCCCTGGTATGTGAGAACTAAGGATGACTGTGGTAGTCCCCCTCCGTAAAGTGATATTTATACACTTGTAGCTAGTTGTTTAAGCCCATTCCATGTGGCAAATAAAACATGGAAAATCAGGCTCCTAATTTCTAGTAAAGCAAATGAATTACAAAATAGTCTTGGAAAAATTATTGTCTTAAACTATTATTTTGTCAATTTTTGTTTCATTACTCCATTCCTTTCCTTTCAGCAATGGTAATTCTAAGCAATCTGGAACCAAACACAACGTATGAAATCAAGGTTGCAGCTGTAAATGGAAAAGGACAAGGAGAATACAGCAAAATTGAGATCTTTCAGACTCTACCCGTTCGTAAGTAATGCCTTTGTTTTTAAATGAAAACTTGATTTGTCATTCTATTTTATCTCTAATTCAGCTCATAATTTCAAAAATGATTCACTGTGAGTAAAATGCATGCTTTATACTACTGAATACTTCTAGATTATGATGTTACCTGACATCTCATTTTCAGGTCATTCGAATGACCCTAAATTAGACAATATCTTTAATTATTCATAGTTATCCGAACATTAGAAACATCTCCATTTTTGTATATCTAGGAGAATATAACATTAAAGCATATGAGCCTATAATCTGATCTCATTCACCTCTGGACTTCCAATACTCCAGTCATCTGAAGTGGGTTGTGCCCACGGAAGCTCATACCATCTACAGTAAAACTCCATTAGTCCGGCATCTAATGCTCTGGGACTCCTGATGGTCCGGAACCATCAGGAACCTGGAAGTGCTGGGGCAGCTGGATAGGCTTCCCCCGTTCAGCTGCTGCCGAAACTGACCAGCAGCTGAATCGGGGAAGCCGGGAGCAGAGCAGCTGGGGTGCTGCCGGGTTAGTCTCGTAGCGCTGCCCCTCGGGGCTGTGGGACCAACCCGGCAGCACCACAGCTGCTCTTGGGGATGCCTGGGGCAGAGCAGCTGGAGTGCTGCCGGGTTGGTCCCGCAGCGCCAAAGGATGGCGCTGCGGGACCAACCCGGCAGGACCCCAGCTGCTCTGCCCCAGGGGTCCCTGATTCAGCCGCTGCTGAAACATCAGCGGCTGATTCCAAGAAGCCCGGGGCAAAGCTGCTCTGCCCAGGGCTTCCTGGAATCAGCCGCTGATCTGTTTCAGCAGCGGCTGACTTGGGGACCCCTGGGGCAGAGTAGCTGGGGTCCTGCCGGGTTGGTCCCGCATCCCCGAGGGGCAGCGCTATGGGACCAACCGGGCAGTACCCTAGCTGTTCTGTCCCAGGCGTCCCCAAGAGCAGCTGGAGTGCTGCTGGGTTGGTGCTGTAGCGCTGGCCCTCGGCACTGCGGGACCAACCCGGCAGCACCCAGGCTGCTCTATTGTAGGCTTCCCCGATTCAGCTGCTGCTGAAACTGACCAGCAGCGGCTGAATCAGGGACGCCTGGGGCAGAGCCAGACTTTCATAAGGGGGGGCTATGAGGGGTCTGGGGTGGCATCCCCTCCCACCCCACTCCAGACCCCTCATAGCCCCCTCTTCTGATAGTCCACCATATCTGATAATCCGGCACCCCCTGGGTCCTAAAGGTGCCGGATTATCAGAAGTTTACTGTACATGTTTTGTTAATCTTTAAGGTGCTATTAGACTATTTGTTGTTTTAAGTTTTTCATAGTACCACTGACATTAATGAGAATAGATTGTAGCCATTTCAGTAAACATTTCCCCTATCAAATTGTCCCTTGGCCCTGTTCGCGGCAGTGAAGATCACCTTTGTACCTTGCCTTCCCTATTTCATTGTCTGAGTATTTTGTTTATAGTTTATGTAGAAATTTGAGGTATATAAATTCCTTTATTTAAGACCTGCCTGACCCATTGGCTGTGTCTACATTGGCACCCTTTTCCGGAAAAGGGATGCCAGCGAGATGAGTCGGAATTGCAAATACCGCAGGGGATTTAAATATCCCCCGCGGCATTTGCATGAACATGGCTGCTGCTTTTTTCTGGCTCGGGGCTTTGCCGGAGAAAAGCGCCAGTCTAGACGGGATCTTTCAGAAAATAAAGCCTTTTCTGGACGATCCCTTATTCCTCTTAAAATCAGGAATAAGGGATCTTCCAGAAAAGGCTTTATTTTCCGAAAGATCCTGTATAGACTGGCGCTTTTCTCCAGCAAAGTCCCGAGCCGGAAAAAAGCGGCAGCCATGTTCATGCAAATGCCGCGGGGGATATTTAAATCCCCCGCGGCATTTGCAATTCCGACTTGTCTCATTAGCATCCCTTTTCCGGAAAAGGGTGCCAATGTAGACACAACCATTGTGTCTAATTGTTGCTATGTGAGTATGAACATGCCCCATCAATGGCATTTGGAGGGAATTCATAACTTTACATGTAATGATGCCATACAGATTTCATCATGATATTACTGACCAGTGAATAATGAGTTTTCAAGTGATATGTTACAAGTCATACTTTGGGCAAAGATTATTACAAAAGCTTGTAGATTTGGCCACACTACATCACTGTTAGTCCATGTCCCCTACCTGACTCCGAGGTTTACCTCCACCTAGGCTTTTCCTCCAGGTTTCTCTTAGTTCCAATCTCTGCCCTTGAAATGAGGGCTCTTACCCCTACTAAAACATATCCTACTCTGGAATCTGAAGAGGTCTGCCACTGTAACTTTTCTCAAGAAATAGTGAGTGATCTTTGCCAATAATCTGGTCTGTGTCTGTGTGACCTCTGTCAAAGACCAACTTCTATTGAAGGCCTTTTTGTTGCAGCCCTCCATCTGGGAGGCTCGCCGCTCCAGAAGTTCTCTTTCAGGCTGCATGTTTTAGTAAATTCACCAGAAATCTCTACTTCTAGGCTCTCCCTTCAGCCTTCTGGCTCCCCTTGGGGATTAACTTCCACAGAAGCCTCCTGTCTCCCTTTGGAGTACACTGTGCCTGAGCTTGGGTAACTTTTATCAGGTCCAATTGGCTGTTTACTAATCCATCTCTTGGGACAGTCACTTAGACCCAGAAGACAGTCACTGGCAGTGTGGGCCCTAGAAGTTGGTCTGGGCTATGCCTAATGTTTGTTCCTTCGATAAATAGTTATAGCAAAAAACATATATTGTTGCCTTTGGGCCAATATTTGCCATGCTTACTCATACCTAGTAGGTTAATTTAGGGGTTAAAATACCTAGGATACTTAAAATCATGTCTGGTTTGCAATATTTCAAAATAAATGTGAAGCCAGAGTACTCCTAAATGACTGTTCATAATTACTTGGATTCAGATCCAAAGCTCATTGATATAAATGAAATGATTTCCATTAATCTCAATGGGTTTTGGATCTTGCATTTAGTTTCGAAATGTGAATCCCTATAATGTTAGTTATTTTAGGTGGATTCTGATACCACAGTAATGAGTACACATTTGTTTGCAAAACTATGGTGAAAAGAATAAATAGATGTGTAAGTACTTTAGGATGTGTTGACTGGACCAACTTGTTTTTTCTCAGCTGTTGAAATCATGATTGCTTTTGGTAGGAGTTTCATAGAAAGCTTTTCAATTTCAGGGTTGCATGGCTCAGTCATATAGTGCAATTGTTCATAGCAATTATGTCTAATTCTCAGTGTGTTCAAGCTGCTTCATTCTGTGTTTCAGAAAAGGTGGAAATAGTTCATAAATGCATATTGGTTTTTCTGGAAAATTTTGAAAGAAGATATTTCCCTAACATTTCCTCAGATTTTTCTTTCGAATTTTCAATGAAAAGTCAAAAGTTAAAATATATTTTGAGTAAAATTGTTTTCATTTAGAAAACAGGGTTGTTGTTTTTTCTTCTTTTCTTGGTTAAAACATAAGAAAAAACATGAAAGAAAAAAACTGATTACAAATCAAAATAATTTTGAAAAACAGTTTTTAGGCAAAACTTTATTACGGAAATACACAAAGATCTTCCTCTCTGAAATATTCAAAGTTTAAGTTTCTTATACATGGCAGTGCTCTCTCTCTCTCTCACACTCTCTCTATGTGTGCTTGTGTGTGTGCGCGCGTGCGTGCGTGAGAAAGGGATCAGATAATCAGAGTAAAGATCTAACAGAACATAGAATCATAGAACTAGAACTGGAAGTGGCCTCAAGAGTTCATTAAGTCCAGTCCCCTGCCCTCACAGCGGGATCAAGAACCATCTAGATCAGTGTTTCTCAACCTTTTTTTGCTCATGGCCCCCTTCTAAGCCTCATTTATCATACGCCTGGCAGTTAAGTTTGGGCGGCCCCCTCAGAAACTTACTGTTGCCCCCTAATCTTCTGTTTTTTTTTCATGTGGCCCCATAGAAGTAAGGTGTGGCCCCCTGGGGAGCTATATGGGCCACATTGAGAACCACTGATCTAGATCATCCCTGAAGATGTTTATCTAACTTGTTCTTAAATATCTCCAGTGATAGAGATTCCATGGACTCCCTCAGCAATTTATTCCAGTGCTTAACCATCCTGACAGGAAGTTTTTTCTCTAAAACCTAACCCTTCCTGCAATTTAAGTCCATTGCTGCTGCTTCTGTCATCAGAGGTTGAGGAGAATGTTTTCTCTCCCTCTTCTCTGTAATACTCTTTTAGGTACTTCTTTCAGTCTTTCCTCATAGGTCATGTTTTCTAGAACTTTAATCATTTTGTTGCTCTTCTCTGGATTTTCTCCAGTTTTTCTTGAACACTCCTAAGATTTGGTGCTCAGGACTGGACACAATACTCCAGTTGAGGCCTAATTATCACAGATTAGAGTGGAAGAATCAGTTCTCGTGTGCTGCTTACAGCACTCCTGTTAATGCATCTAAGAATGTTTGCTTTTTTTGCAACTGTGTCACTCTCTTGACTCACATTATAATCCCGATCCCTTTCTGCAGTACTCCTTTCTAGACAGTAACTTCTCATTTTGTACATATGAAACTGATACTTCTTCCGTAAGTGGAGTACTTTGCATTTGTCCTTATTAAACTTCATTCTGTTTACCTCAAATCATTTCTCCAGTTTGTCTAGATTATTTTGAATTCTAACCCTGTCCTCCAAAACACTTGCACCCCTTCCCAGGTTGATATGATCCACAAACTTTAAACGCATGCTTTTGCCATTATCTAAATTGTTGATGAAGATATTGAAAAGAACCAATTGCAAAACTGATCCAGCATGACTGTGAACCACTCTCTGAGAACAGTTATCCTGCTAGTTATGCACCCACCTTATAGTGGCCCCATCTAGGTTGTATTTCCCTTGTTTATCTATAAGAAGGAAATGTGACACCATATCAAATGCTTTACTAAAGACTAGGTATATTATCTACCACTTCCCCCTTATCCACAAGGCTTGTTATCCTATCAAAGAAAGCTGTCTGATAACCATGAACCTGAGCTCCAGCACACCAAAACACAGCTTTCCTTTTAGCACTGCCAACTTCAGTTCTGTATTTAAAAATTTACTGTGATAAAAAATTCAGCTTAAATATTCCAGTGATAATAACACCTCTTTATAAGAATCAACCAGGGCAACATCAACCGGTGGATTTATTATAAAAATATAGTGTGTTTGAATTAAAATTTGATAAGTTTGAAGATCTTATAAAATTATTTTCTTCAGATTCATTCTTAATGAAACGATAATATTGAATAATATAAAAGAGCCACAGGTTTGCTTTTGGACAGTTTATTGTGAATGTTTATGACAGTTTATTGTCTGTTAATAATGATTAATTCCCACATGTTTTAAGTTAAAGAGGTGAATAATGATTTGCTGAATGATGCACTTATGTGCTTAAAATTAACCATCTGCTTTTCTAAATTAGTGCCTGCATATGGAGTTGTTTTTAAAGAGTTAAGTTTTGAAGAGCAAGAATATATGAAATCACAGAGACTGATACTATTTTTATTTTAAATCCCTTTTATTTTTAATGTATAAATCTTTGATATGTTTTTAACAAACATGACAGCAATCATGATCATTGAGTATGTTACAGAAAGCTTGAAAACATCATGTTTGCTTGTGAATATTTTGATTAATAATTGTAGACAATCAAATAGTAAAAGTAAACATGTAAATAAAACACATAAAATAGAAATATAGAATTTCTATTCTTCTCCCCAATGCTTAGGCGAGCCAAGCCCTCCATCAATTCATGGACAACCAGGCAGTGGAAAGAGCTTTAAACTTAGCATAACTAAACAGGATGATGGAGGAGCCCCCATATTGGAATATATCGTGAAATACAGAAGTGTAAGTATTTCATTCATCATGGGAGCATGTTTTGCTCTATATTATTTGTTTGAATGTTGAGAAGAGGTTTAATGGAAAACGGTAATACTTTATTTTAAAATAAATTGCTTAGTACACAATTGAATAAAAAGAAATGTGGAACATTTGTATATTTGAAATGTATAATAGTTACTGTTATTCCTTATGAACAGGTTTTTAATTCCAGATATGTATGTTAATTATGTGACTGAAAATTTAGAACTGACAAAAAACTTTGAGATTTTGTTTTAATATAGGTCAAGTAACAATGTTTTTTTTTCAACTCTAAATATTTAATAATATCTCATACTTGAGTAAATGACAGGGCTGGTATCAGATTACACAGTATGTGATAAAAGAATATTCGGAAAGTAAAATAATATGCCATTGTGTGTATTTGTGGTGTGAAACACTTATAAGGGCACCTTCATGTGCGAATGAAATGTAAATAATCTTAGTTGTTCTCTGAGTTACCTGAACTACCTTTGAAAGTTGTCTTGTCTTGTTATTGTGTATTTTCTACATGTTTGAAATTCAGTTTAGAAATTCTGACCCAGAGATAGTTTGCAATGAAGAAGGACTTTCTTATATCATTGTAAATTCACCAGCTCTTTAATAGGTAATCATATGATTCTGTTCGGTCAGTATATTATTTTAGTATTTCTCCTCTCATCTAGCAGGTTTAAACAATTCACACTAACTTGGCTACCCCTCTGAAGCTCTTGAACTCCTATTCAGTTTCCTTTATGATCTTCCCATGATCTTTTACTGAGTGGGATCTACTCCTTATTAATAAATGTCGCTGAATTAAGAGTAGTGTTAAAATGATTGTGATAAAATACATGGAGGCTCCTGATCTATTAGACTGTAACTTGAAGCACACCTCTGTTAGGGTTAAAATAGCAGGTAGGTCGTGCCATCCCATCTTACTGAAAACAAATAATGCAGAGTAGAAACAAGAAAAAAACACACTGATTCATTGTAGGAAGTGATGTCATCCCCTGGATCTTCATTTAAAGGCAAAATGACTTACAAATATGTGTCTATTTGCTTATTAAAATAGCAGGAAAAGAGTAGATCACAGATACTTAAAACTGTACTTGCTTTCCCAACACACTGTAGCATACTTAAATATGATGGACGGACAAAATTGCCACCAGCAAAAGTAATAATTTTGACTCAACAAATATAAGTTTTCTCATTGCACTTGTCTTAACTTCTATATATGCTATAGAGTGATCATACCATTTGGTATCACGTCACTGGATGTAACCAGGAGGTCACTGGAGTATAAAAGGAGAAGTATAAGTCTAGATAGATGGTCAGTGTGAAAGAAACCAGGGGCATGAAATTGTGTATTTGGATACATTAAAACACCTAATAGCTGGGACCTTACATTATAAAGAAACTAGTCAGTTGCAATATATATAATATAGTCCTATTTTCTATTTACCTTTAGTATTTGCTCTGTCAATAGGCAAACATTGTTTTATAAATCATTTTTATCATGCATGTTGCTTACTATGCAACTTCTTGTTTGATGACAGCTGTGTGGTTATAAAAGTTGTGAACTTGGGCATGTGAAGTGATTTTCCTGGGCTAACCATAACCAAAAAGGATTGGTAGTTCAAAATCAATTGAAAGTGAGATGGCAGATCTTTCAATAATGGCCTGTGGGACTAACAGCAGGCCATTCCCGAAATCCCTAAATCTTAATTGACCTATTTAAGTGACTTGCAGTCCAGTAGGATATAGAATATCTCAGTAGAGATGAGAGACGGAAAAGCAACTGTCTAAGAGAGACATGACAGTAAAAAAAGCAAAGGACTGATCAGATATAACAGTTATGTGGAGACGTTTCCCAGCTAAAGTCTACATATTGATGTACAGAAAGATATAACATGTTAAAGATATCAGGTCAAGTTATAAAGACATTAATTCTTCTTAATGATCTAAAATGTTCCTATGTTACCTAAATCTGGCCCTGTATCAGGTATGTTTGGAACTCTGTGAGTTGTATGTTCTTTAGTCAAAATATAATACATTCACTTAAAGGATTTGTTTTATGTAATTTATAATTTATGACTACAGGTTGCACCTTCCTAAACCGGGCCTCTCTCATCTGGCAACATCCATGGTCCAGTAGGACCATGGCTGTTGCTGAACAAAAGAGCCCCACGGCAGGAGGGCCAGCGGCTGAGAACCTTATGAAAGGTGAGGCTGATGGTGGAGGGGCCAGGGCCTCAGCAGCCCTGCGATGGTAGCAGGGCTTGTGGTAGTGGGGAAGGGGCAGCCTGTGCATGCTAGGCCGGCAGCGGGGCTGTGTCGCAGCTGCTCAAGTGGGTGGCAGCTTGGATGGCAACAAGGCTGGGCCATAGTAGCCAAGCAGAGGAAGCCTGTTTACAGCCGCAGTAGTGGAAAAGGGGTCACAGCAACCCAGCTGGGGTCGTGCCAGGTTGGCAGCCCAATCAAGGCCACATGCCAGCTGGCAGCAGGACTGGTGCCATGTGTAGCTGGACAGAGTAAGTCTAAGGGTCCGACTTATGCTCCCAAAGACTTGCTTCTGGCTCATCAGATATAGGGAAAAGGGAAAGGGGGGAAAGAATGCAGACCTCACCGCCCCTAAACTAGCACATACAAAGTTCTTCTGCAATTGACCACTACACCATGGCAGTGGGGCAGGACTGCATGTTGTCATGCTGGCAGTGGGGCTGGAGAAGCAGCTATGGCAGCGGAGTTGGGGCAGCCATGTCGCCCAGCTGGTAACCGGGCCAAAGGAGCCAGTGGCAGGAAGGGGCAGTAGGCTAAGGAAGCTGGGGGGCAGAGGACTGTCCCTGGTCAGACAAATTGCTTCATCCAGGACCACTCAGATCCCAATGGTGCCAGACTAGTGAGGTCCAACCAGCAGTTAGTGTACAATATGCAGAGACCTTATAAAATTTGAGATTTAAATAAGAATTTCAAACTGCCACAAAATCATGCCTCTCTGTATACTGAATATTTACTGTCTACACACACACACACAAATATATAAATAAATATTGCCAGAGAATATTTTATATTTTTCTATTGTTATGTGTTTATATTTCTATATTTTTATTTTACAAAATGTCATGAATTTATATCATACCAGGATTAAAAACAAAACAAAAAACCCCACAGTGATTCAAGAAATTTTTTCCCCTCATGGTTATATGAGAATGAATGAGTGTCAGTAAAGAAGAGACTACATGAAATTGTATTTCTTGCCACCTATTTATTCATTTTATTTTCTAGGGGAGAGCTTGCAAGTGTTTGGGGCGAGGAAGGGAAATGAAAATCAGCAGTAGTTGCATAGCCTTATGTTCACTCCATGTCTTCCCTCTCCCTTGATCGATTCTCAATGCCTATTATAAATAATATTTCAAATCAAGGCAAAAGGTCTGCCTTTGTTTAAGTCCTTTATCTGGTTTATATCCTGTTTTTCTAGGTATTTAAATTGTGTTTCATGCCAACAAAACCAGATGAGCTTCTTTTTAGATCACTGATTTTACAATGGGTTGATCCTACTGGGAGCATCATTGTTTTCATAGGTTTAGTTTGTATATAAGTGCAAATCTAAATCGAAGCAATTCTAACATTTTTTTAGGTACAGATATGAGAGGTTGAGTGAGAAACAGTTGTACAGCATCAGCTTACAGAGCAATTTTATGCTCCATTGTTCACAAATGCAGTCCTGGGTTCATTCTGTTAATTCTTATTTGCTCAGCTAAGTATTTGTAACAAGATGGAACAGTAGGAGTGACAAGGTGTATCCCTAACATGTGTCATTACCCAGTCTTTTCTCATCTCTGAAGAGGATCTGAAGTGAGCCACAGCATCTCTTTTGCATTTTAATGACCTTGCAACTTTGTGCAGAGTATAAGCTTTCATTTTAAAAGATCATTTTTTTATTCTTTGTGCCTGCTGATAAAGTCTCCCCAGTGTGAATCATTGAACTTGTCTCTGCAGTGTGGCAACCTGAAATAAGTGTCGTATGTCATTCATCTCCTTAGGATAATGACAATTTAGGTCTAATGATAAAAGTTTAGATAGTCATGGATAGCTATTTTATTGTTGAATACTTTAACAGAAACACCCAGAAAATCTTCTCATCCTGTTTTGTTGAAGAGGATAGAAATAAAAAGGTATCATCTACATTATCCCCCTGCTGCGGAAGAATTATTCACTGCACTACATTTGCCTAATTTTTAATTTCATAAATGAGGTCTTCCTGAACTTCCCCTGAGAGCAAATTCAGCAGTTCAATAAAGCTACTACCGAGAAGTTTTACCTGATTTTGACCATCTACACTTTCTTCTTTTTTTTCCATTATTCCTAGTGCTTGAAGTGAGCCTCTATGGAAAGAGTAAAGAGAGGCAACAGCAATTTGGTAAATGGGAAGGAGATGACATAAAGAAGAAAGAAAGTGTGGGTGGGGGGAAGCTACTGAGAAAGGGGAAATGTAATATCCACTAGGGAGAATTGAAGGGAACAGAGTGGGAACAACTGTAAGATGTAGCCTTGAGAACGTGACCAGAGTGCAGTGCAACCATTGTTTCCCTCCACTGAAATCCCTTCCTCCATTAAAACAGTATCTTAGAGAATTTGTTTGGGCCTAAATTCACATTTCTCCAGTTGGATTAAATGCCATTTTTATATTTAGATGCCTGAAATACTCTCTACAGCAGTAAATACAAACATAAGTTCTTGATCCGTTCATCTGAATGAATGAATGAATGAATGCTATTTAAAGTTTCCCTCAGTTATCAGTTGACTGCTTTCCCTCCTTGATTCCCTTTGGTCCCATTTAATTAGTTTTCCTTTAATTCCCTGCAGCCTCATTACCAGCCCCAGGATCAATATCTTTGCTTGTGTGTTTAACAAGAATATGAGATAATAAGCTAAACATCAGTCAACATGTTTTCCTTCTTTGGGAGCAATATATTGTAATAATTTATTTCATACTAGGGATCAGTTACTTCATTATGAGTATTTCCACATAGATTCTTGCTAAGACTGAGGATAGTCTTCATAAAAGATCAGAGCAAAACCATCTAGTCCAGGGTGTTTTTCAGTTTGTGTTATTTAAATTGTCTATTCTACTTCTGTCAGTTTTAGCATCAGAGAATTGCTCTGTTTCTTTTGTGGTTAGCTTTCATATTCTTAACCAAGAAATTGTGAAGCACAGATCTTTGTTATATAATGCAGAATATACAATATTGAACACTTCTGGATTATTATTTTAGGCCTAAATCCTCACCTACTGTGCTAAACTCAAATAGGTAGGCTTAATGTTAGGAAAGTTTCCATGGCAGTTTAAAAGGGGGAAAAAAATCCTCTTCCACTTCTCTAGTCCAGTGTTTCTCAACCAGAGGTATGAGTACCCTTAGGGGGGTACATGAGAGAAGTCTGGGGGGGCATGTCAACACAACTGAAATTTGGAGGAAACTGAATTTTTGTTATAAGTTTTATGGTGCTTTATTATTTTTGTACTTTTTACACCCAAAAATTTCATCACCTGCTCAGCTATGATTAAGTTGTTTAAACAAATGTGTTGCAATGATAGAAAAAAAAATTGAGTGTCTGAAAACTGTACATACTGGGGGTACTTATAATTTTTTTTTTGAAAAAGGGGGTACTTTATTTTTAAAAAGGTTGAGAAACACTGCTCTAGACCATGGAATCCTAGTGGATTTAAAAAGAAAAAAAGTTCAGCAAACAAAGCTTTCTCTTGACACTAGTCCCATGGTAGCTGGAATTAGAATTGAGTAGTGACATCCATAATTTCCTTTGGGGTCCTTTGAATTCTTCTCTTGGTTTTTGAGGGTTTATGGTGCATTCACTTTATATGTATAAGCTTTTCTTAGCAACCATGAAGACCAGGAACTTTTTTTTTGTCTGCTAGAAATGGAGATCTCACGTAATAACTAGGAGGTGGGGCTGTATGAACAGCATCAAATATTTTGAGATGTGATAAAAATGTCAGAGTTGGCAAACAGCGTACCTCCCCTGTCTTCAATGGTGTTTTGTCCATTCACACCAGCAGAGCATTTGGTTTATTGAATTTGTGAGTCATCTCCGGTAATTAACAGCCTATGTAGCTGCTGGTCCAGTAACCATAGTCCTCTCCTTCCTATTCTGTGAGGTTAGTTCTGTAATGAATTCTCATACCCAGATTCCTTGGGGATGTATACTGTTGTCTTGCCAACTACCAACAGGGGCAAGAAAATGATGAAAGTAATTAATGCATCTGGGAGCTATTTTAAAAATCTCTTTGTAGAGTATTACCACCTTCCTACAGCCCCTATTTGCCTGAAATAAGTGTGAGTTACCTACTGTGACGTAGTGTGGGTACCTTGCTGGTTGCTAGGCTTGGGTTGTGAGTGACCTCCACTGGCTGCTGTATGCAGCATGGCCCAGCAGGGCAGGGGATGAGTCATTATGCAAGGGGGCTAAGAATCTGCCTGACCAGTCATCTCCCAGGGAGTGGAACAATGGGAAGAAGGGGAGTGGAGCCCTGTCTAGGGGCAGGACTGGAAGTGGGAGAGTTGGGTTTCTGTCTGGTGGTATGGAGGAAGCAGCCTAGACAACGGGCTGGGATTTAGGGGCCCAGGCTCCCCCATCTTAAGGGGGGCTGAGGATTCCTAGGCCTGCCCTGTAACCAGATTACATCTGTGCTGTGCTGTATCCTGGAAAAGCAATAAACTCCCTCTATTCTACTGGCTGGTGGAGTCTGTCCGTGCCATTACGGGGGTGCAGGAGACGGGGAAACCCCAATGTGCCGTCACACCTACCAATATTAATTTCAAAGGTTCTACTAACCAAGTATTGACTAACTTGTTTTTCTCTGCTTTTGGGGGAATCAAAGGGATTCCACATGTTTTAATACTCACCATGCATTTTTATTTCATCTTCTGTGAAGGTTTCTTGCCTTTCCTATTCCTATCTCTTGGTTTCACACTGATGATCTGTTTAGTTCCCATGGTGATTTTACAGACTCAACTAAGTTTTCTTTGAAGTAAAAAATATCCATCAGTTCCTCTCAAGTACCATACATTTTTAGTTTTCCTTTGTAAATTATTTGCAGTTGGGTTGGCTACCACAATGAAAAATTAAAGTCTTTGCTTTTTTTCCTCCAATGGCTTACACCCTTTTGCCTAGTATATCAATTAAGCTGTCTCAGGAAACCATTACTGGAAGTTGTTTCCTTTTGAGAATTGTTCCCTATTTTCACTTGTCGCAATGTTGATATTAATGCTCCAAACTTTTGCATTGATAAGAGGTTTGGAGATTGTGGTGGGCTTCAAAGCAATTTGGTTCTGTTTATGTACAGTAGGAAATATTTGTTTACTTACATGGATGTTTTAGAAGACAGAGTTGTTCTTTCTTCATCCTCTGGGACACATACCACATGACATTTGAATATCTGGATCTGGTTTCTCAGAATGTTACTTTGGCTCCCAGTTTCTTGATTTTGCTTTGTACTTGATTTATGTGTATGGTGTCATCTTTCTCTACATCCTAGGCAATCTGTCAGTCTATGCAAATTAGATGTGTAGGTGTTTTTCATAAACCCATTAGGAGTATCTCTGTATCTAAAGGCAACTAATACCTTTAAGAATCTGGCCCTTACCCATTTTTGAAAATTTTACCATTCGGCTTCATATCTGTCTCTAAAGCACTTAGCAATGAGTTAACATTATACATATGGTGAATAATATGCTTTGGTCTGCGGCTTTGTGTGAGGTTTGTTTCAGCAAGCAGATTATACTTTGAAAAAAACTCTTCATTCCCCAAGTTATAAAATTACTTGGCATTCAGATTTCCTAGACAGCTTTGAAAATCTCAATCATAACAGTGCTCAGTGACCAGGCTTACAACATCTGTGAGCTTTTTAATAAGCAGTATTACAGAAAACAAATAAAAAAACAGCACAATCTCTTAAGCTACTGCTGTTCTAATCATAATGTCTGAAGATTTACATTTCTTGATTTATATTAGAGACAAAATTGCTAATAGTGCTACTAATGGGAGGCCTTTGTCCTTAAAGGAACAGATTTTAGATTTCAAGCCGTTGCTTTAAAGGAGTTTCTTATCTTTTATGTGTTGGTAAAGCACTGAGTACAGCATTCTATAAATTATAGATAATAATTATTATAATAACAAGAAAAGCCTAATGAGGAAGAAAGCTTTCTTTATGGTTCTGTTTTTCTGCTTCTAAAAGTAACCAATTAAAGGGGCTTAGCATAAACAAGGAGATTTATAGAAACAGTGTGTGGGTTTCCCACACACATGAACGTGCACTCTTGCAAAGAAATTAGCCTGAGCATATTGTTCAGTAGTGTTCTGAGTCAATGAATCTTGAAAATTCATAAGCGATATCAGTGATAGTTGAAGGACACTTCTGCTCTCCCTTTTCTCTGTTTACCCAAGATGCCTCTAATAGGTTCTGCGCAGGTTTTATCTGTGTTGAGGAAAAGATGAGGTATCAAAGCTTGATGGAATCCCAGAAGCCTTTCTTTCTATATTTTGTATTTATTCTAATTGTTACCTATTTATGGGTACGTCTACACTACAGCGCTAATTCGAACTAACTTAGTTCGAATTAGTTAATTCGAACTAAGCTAATTCGAACTAACGGATCCAGACTCAATTAGTGTTTTGCTAATTCGAACTAGCATGTCCACATTAAGTGGACCCTGAACCAGGCTTAAGGATGGCCGGAAGCAGTGCCGGCAGGGCATCAGAGGAGGACTTAGAGCATGGAGATGCTGTGTCAGGCTAGCCGAGGGCTGTGCTTAAAGGGTCCCGACCCCCTCCCCGGACAGACAGTTCTCAGGGGTGCCCCGCTTGCAAAGCAGTCCTGGCTTGGATTGCCCGGAGTAGCCACACTGGGCACATCACAGCACTCGGCCATCAGACTGGCTGCACTTGCCGCAGGCTGCCATCTGGGGAGAGGGAGCAATTGGGGGGCTGCAGGAGAGCTTCCACCCCAAAAGCCCGCAGAGCCAGCCCAGTCCTCCCCATCAGGGGCGCATACCCCATTCCTCACTCACCTCCTTCAACTTACCCTTCCCTAGCCCCTCTTCTTGATGTACAAAATAAAGGACAATTGGGTTCAAAAATTGAATCTGTCTTTATTGAACAAAACTGGGGGAGACTGGGAAAAGGAGGTGGGAGAGGGGAAGAGAGAGGCTGGGAGAGGGGAGGGCAACTAAAATGATCAGGGGTTGGGAACAGGTCCCATATGAAGAGAGGCTAAAGAGACTGGGACTTTTCAGCTTAGAAAAGAGGAGACGGAGGGGGGACAAGATAGAGGTCTCTAAAAGCAGGAGTTGGGTGGAGAGGGTGCATACAGAAAAGTTCTTCATTAGTTCCCATAAAGAAGGACTAGAGGACACCAAAGGAAAGGAATGGGTAGCAGGCTTCAAACTAGTAACAGAAAGTTGTTCTTCACAAAGCAAAGAGTCAACCTGTCGAACTCCTTGCTGCAGGAGGCTGTGAAGGCTACAACTAGAACAGAGTTTAAAGGGAAGTGAGATCAAGTCATGGAGGTTGGGTCCATGGAGTGGTATTAGCCAGGGGGTAGGAGTGGTGTCCCTGCCCAAGATTTGTGGAAGGCTGGAGAGGGAAGGCACGAGACAAATGCCTTGGTCACTGTCTTCGGTCCATCCCCTCCAGGGTCCCTAGGGTTGGCCCCTGTCGGCAGACAGGCTACTGGGCTAGACCTTTGGTCTGACCCAGGACGGCCATTGTAAGCTCAGGGCTCAGGGTCGGGGGTCTCAGTGGACCCCCTTGATTTTCATGCACACCTGCTCCTGGGTGGCCAGGCTGGCAGCTCTCCTGCCCTAGACGGCCACTTTCCTGTGCCTAGTGTGGAGATCGTGGACGAAGTCCACGATGTCCGCACTAGACCAGGCGGGTGCCCGCCTCTTGCATTCCCGGGCAAGTTCCCGGGAGCCGCCAGCCTGGTCCCGGGAAGAGGGGGAGGGCTGGGGGGCATCGGGTGGGTGGCTCGATGCGTGCCAGGTGCAGGGTCTGCTGGCTGGGTTCTGGCAGGCTTGCACCTGGCACGTTCATCGTAGCCAGCCCGTGCCCCTTTAAGGGGTCCGGGGCCGGGAGGGGGGCAGACGAGTTTCCCTGGTGTTGGCCAGAGTGGCCACCAGGGAAACCTGGGGAGGGCTAGCCTCCCACTAGTTCGAATTAAGGGGCTACACACCCCTTAATTCGAACTAGTAAGTTCGAACTAGGCTTAATCCTCGTAAAATGAGGTTTTCCTAGTTCGAACTAAGCGCTCCGCTAGTTCGAATTAAGTTCAAACTAGCGGAGCGCTAGTGTAGCGCCTATGAAAGTTAGTTCGAACTAACGTCCGTTAGTTCGAACTAACTCTGTAGTGTAGACATACCCTATGTTACCAAAATACTACTAAAATCTTCCTTGAGTTCAGTCCTTGGATTTCTCCTTTTGGAAAGAATAAGTCTTTCATAGAGTACACTCACAACTAGGAGTTCCTATGCTTCCTAGTGGCCATATCTGGGGATTAATTACCTTTTTCCTTGCCCATTGGTCTCTTTCTTTCTCAGACACAGTTTGCTGCTTCTTTATGGTCATTGTAGGTCCTCCCCTTCCAGAGTTTCAAAGTCCCATTTGATCAACAACCAGTTGCTGTTCATTCAGCCTTCCAGTCCAAGGCCAAATCCATTTCAGTTTATCCCTGCTCACTATTCTATGTTCTAGTCCAGGGATTTTGGATTTGGTAACTGTAGTCTGCTAGCTCCTGCCGTTGTTTTCATAGACTTCTTGCTGCCTTCTTCTTGATCTCCTGGCCCTCCTCTAAGTTTACCAACCCGAACTCTTTCATCTCACAACTAACTGCAGATTACTGAAATCTGTTATTCAAACACATGTCTCTCCTCTTGGGGTGATTGCAGCCTACTTCCCCAGGAACCCCTTTCTGCAGACAAATTCCTGGCCTTATACTAGCCTTGGTACTTCAGCTCACTTCTATTATCGGTCATCCTTGAAATCCATGGTTCTACCTCAGTTGCATCCTATCAAGTTAGTTAACCTAATCTGTTCTGTGTGGTGTGGATACCCAACATAATGCCTTTATATCTGGGTTTCTGCTGGTGCATAGGCTTTAGGTTAGAGAGACAAGATTTGGCTTTTAGTCCTTATGCTTAGTCTCCATGAGCTAGATAGATTCATGGAGGTTAGGTCCATCAATGGTTATTAGCCAGGATGAGCAGGAATGGTGTCCCTAGCCTCTGTATCTCTGGAGATGGGTGACAGGGAAGGGATCACGTGAGGATTACCTGTTGTGATCTCTTCTTCTGGGGTACGTAGTATTGGCCACTGTTGGCAAACAGGATACTGGACTAGATGGACCTTTGGGCTGACCCAGTATGGCTGTTCTTATGTTCTTATTAAACTTTGAAATGTGCTCCACAGAACACAGATCATGTTACCATAGAGAAAAGATATAGAGCCTTGGAGGAAAAAAGAACTACAGCCTTTTTACTTGCAAATACATATACACACATATATAATAATGTGCTGTGATCTTCATAGCTGTACACTATGATTATTGAAATGTCATTATATATCACATATAAAAATTATGTTAACAATCTTAAGGTTACAAAGTCAAACATGCAAAAGATAGGACATGTTAAAATTAAGATTGCCTGTGAATCTTAACTCAGTCCCGTTGTATTTTATTTTCTAGTGTTTAACTACATAACCACATGCTAGTTTTTCCACAGAACCCAATCTCATTCATTCACATTATGGAACTGGTCTGGGTGTGGATGAGAGTTCAGTAGTGAAAGAGGCTGTTGCCTATAGTACCTCTGCCTCATTTGTTGCAAAAATTGGCTGGTGTGCAATGAATGAGGTACAGGCTAGTGTTATGGTTAAGGAAGCTGAAGGCAGCCTGGGGAACTGAATTCTGTCCCTACCTCTGCTGCAGGGCTCCTGTGTGATGCTAGGCAAGTCACTTAAATCAAACGTTTTGTAGATAAATGTTTATTTTCTGGGTTCCCAAACTTGAGAGCCTGGGGTCTCATTTGCAGAAGTGCTGAGCACACATATCTGCAAGTCATAAGGGACTTTGAACATATAAAATATTAAATACAGTGCTAAATACTTAACTTTTCAGTGTTCATCTGTTATCTTAATATTCCTATATCATAGTTTACTGGGTGTAATTTCCTAAGGTTCTTTTTTAAACAACCACTAAAAGCAGAAATTCTAACACATACTGTCTTATTCACTCACATAATTCACCAGCAGGGTTGAAACCTTTAGATCCACCTCATAGACCTTCTACCACTTTGTTAATGGAGTAAATAATAGCAATAGTAGTTTGTTAGTCCGTATGTGGAGAAGCCAATAAATGAAGATTAGGCATAAATCAGTTGGATTTACAGATATTAGCTGACATCCTGGGATTCAGGAAGGTTGGGTTCCGTTTAAAGTTCAGAAGAGTGCTTCACTGGACACAGACCTTTCTGCTTCTCTTCTCTGCTAATCTATCCTGTGATGCCTCTCCCAATACATCTCTGTTCCAATACTCTTTCTCCTCCCTAACTTGTTCAAGTCCCATTCACCTTCCGTAACTAATCCCAATGTATTTCTGGTCTCGCTGTCTGGGTCCAAAACTTTCGTCCACTCTTTCTCCCCATCTTAGCCTCCCTCCCTAAACTGATCTTTTCAGTATCCTTCTCAGGCTCCTTCTCTCAG